>NW_018408699.1:183246-212164 GCF_002113885.1 Mizuhopecten yessoensis
TATTCCTTACAATCAGTGGCTCTGATGGCCCCATACTGTATTCCTTACAATCAGTGGCTCTGATGGACCCATACTTTATTCCTAACAATCAGTGGCTCTGATGGCCCCATACTGTATTCCTTACAATCAGTGGCTCTGATGGACCCATACTTTATTCCTAACAATCAGTGGCTCTGATGGCCCCATACTGTATTCCTTACAATCAGTGGCTCTGATGGACCCATACTTTATTCCTAACAATCAGTGGCTCTGATGGCCCCATACTGTATTCCTTACAATCAGTGGCTCTGATGGACCCATACTTTATTCCTAACAATCAGTGGCTCTGATGGCCCCATACTGTATTCCTTACAATCAGTGGCTCTGATGGACCCATACTTTATTCCTAACAATCAGTGGCTCTGATGGACCCATACTGTATTCCTTACAATCAGTGGCTCTGATGGACCCATACTTTATTCCTAACAATCAGTGGCTCTGATGGACCCATACTTTATTCCTTACAATCAGTGGCTCTGATGGACCAATACTTTAAACCTTACGATCAGTCAGGCTCTGATGGACCCATACTTTATTCCTAACAATCAGTGGCTCTGATGGACTCCTAAGTTCCCGTCTTATACCAAGCATCTCGAATGGGCCTTTACTTCATTCCGTACGGTCAGTGGCCCTAAATGCCCCATACTCCAGTACTTACAATCAGCAGCTATGATGGCCCGGAAGTTCCTTCTTTACACTCAGTAAGTCTAAGGAGCTCATGCCTCATTATATGCTCTCAGTGCCTCTAATATCTGTTTCTTACACACGTAATGACAAGGATGATATAACTATAAGGTATTCAGACTGATGTTGAAAAGAACTCACCTAACTTAAATACACATTAGTCTCATCTATTTTTTCCTATGCAATATTTGTCATCAGTGATATCTTAAATGACATGCAATCCTAATGTGTTGGTTCCTTAGAATATCAGCGTGAACTTTATTCAAATGAAATAGGCAAAATATTCTTCAAGGGATGATTGTGCACTGTACAATACAATACAGTACAATGTATACATCCAGTCACCCTATTAGGCCTTCACCTAAATGGCCCCTTGAAGACCAAACCAACAATACCTAAAGCTAGGCTAGGTACTTGTCAGTTGATATGCTAACATAATGTACTACTTGTCCCCATAATGGATGGGATATTTATGCAACAGACTACTACATGACACAGAATGGACTACATTGATGTAATGGATCCCATGCCGACATTCCTTGGTAATGGATCATATGTCAACATAATGGACTACATTACCATCAAAGGACCAAACCTTATGCTCACAGACTTCAAGCCTACAAAATGCACTACAGATTACAACATGGATCCAGACTTATTAACCTACAAATTTACTTGTAATGGGCCACATGCCCAAATACAAATGTACAAGTAATGGACTGCATGTCCACATGATGGCGTATATGCTTACAGAAAGGATTAATAGACAATAGAATGTATGACTCCGAGTTTAAACTGTAATCACTGTCTGTAATCAATACGGTATTGTCTGTGTGAACAGTGGTGTGCAGTGGATGAGTATGAAGTCCATCAGCTTTGTAATCTCAGTCTGGCCACATGTTTACGTGATTACTGGACAGTTTGACAACACCAACAAATTATCAGAAATCTCCTATAATTGGATATCCTTCTGTTTATGTTTTCAATTTTATGTTATTTTTATTTGACTAATAACAGATGTGCCACATCACTCAAGTCCATCAATCAATGATGTACAACCCACACGTTCCTTTTTTGACATTAGTGCAAAAAGTTCTGTTCTAAAACAAACTCCCGAAGTTACAGGGATACATATAACAGTGAAATTTATACCATACTGTTGATAAAAAAGGTTTTTTTTATGAACAAGCGGAGACCAACCCAGTGATTCCTTTGTTTAGGGGTACGGCTCCTCTCTAATAACAGGTAATTAAAACTATGTACTGAAACCTTATTGGTTTTGTTTATAAGTACATCATGTGTTGGTGATTATACTGAAATATCTAGCTGCGCCTGATACTAAAAATATTCCAGATACACCATGTGAAGACAAAAGAACCATAAATTGATATACATCAGTCTATTTCACACTTTGAAGCAAGTATGACGTCAATACCTGGTTAGCAGCTGACAGGTGTGTTCACACCAGAAGGGTACAGCTTTGTGTTTGACACAGATGTCAATATATTGTTCTTAATATAACTGAAAAAAATCATTGTAACTATGCAATATTAAAAGGGTCACAAACACAACCTAAAACAAAATTATTTAATTATACATTGTTGGGGAGCAGAGGATGGAGAGTATGGCTCTTTCCAGTGGAGGTTGGCTGTAGAGGTTTCCCCACACAGTCAGTGTGGAGGACACTACAGTCGATAGGACTCACTGGCATGGGAGAGCAAGATCTACCGCCATCAGACGATTGGGAGAAGCTGCAGAGAGAGCATCGTGCTGGCTATGGCACAAACGAGGAGAGCAGATGTGGAAGCCGACATAGACTAGTGGTTTGGCCACCACTACTGACCCACCAGCCGGAGGATGTAGTGATTAAGGGTCGAAACATCTGAAGAGGGCTGGCCATCACCTGATGACACCAAATGAGGCTTCGCGATTAGAATGACAGCAGTGACGGACTACAAGCCAAGGATGTCACAAGATGCAGAATTACCATCATCTGTAAGCAATCATCGTTTTTTCTGAGAAATCAGTGACTTCCAGGAAAAGCTGGATGGAAACTGGGGAAGACCAGTGACGCTGGAGAGACAGATGACATCCAGAAACAAACTGGAGCAGGGTACTTTGTGACAGCAACTCGAAGTATAGCTCCCGCAAGGGGGCACCTATATCAAGCTAAAGAAACAAGAAAAGAGCAACACCCCCAGAGCCTCCCGAGAGGGGGGGAGGATGAGAGGCTCACTCGGACAGATCAAACAGAAACGACCAGGACACAGACAAACACAACGATGATCCAAACAACGTTAAGTGGAGAGCCAGTCGAAGCACGATGCCATTGTGGAAAGATATGCAAGAACATCAGAGGGCTGAAAATCCATCAGGCAAAGACCAAATCAAATGTGGCCATAGGGAGATACTAACGCAGCGCACAGATATCAGCAGTGAATCTGGTGAGACGCAGGAGGAACTCAGTCCGGAGTCAAACCATAGTACAGAGAGCCTCCAAGCTTCGGTGTCGCCAGATGGCAGCATTGGTCACTTGAATGAAGCGAGCGCCCATGGTGTTCAAGCAGTGAGGGACAGGAGATTACACAAAGTGCAGTGGCCCAAGACAAATGACGAGGCAGCTTGGCGAAATCTTGATCAGGACCTAGAGGCTATTTTGGAGACCACTCTACAGTGGAATGTGGAGAAGAAAGTAGAAGCACTGATGTCAATTGTGTACAGGGTATGCAAAGAACGATTCGGAGTGGGAACATCCAGAACACAACCCAGAGGAAAGACAACAAAGGAGAACAGGAGGGAACGTAAGATCAAATAACTACGAAAGGAGCTGAGGGAATTAAGAAGGAGGTTTAAAACAGCACCAGAGAGTGAAAAAGTTGGGATACAGCAGATAAGAGACGCCCTTAGGGAGACACTTCGCCGCCTAAGGAATGCAGAAAGACTAAGGAAGGGAAGGAAGGAGAGAGCGAAGAAAAGAGCAGATTTTGTCGAAGATCCATTCCAGTTCTCAAAACTTTGCAAAGAACAGAGAGAACAGGCCATCTGGAAAGCTCGAAGGAGGAAGTGGAAGCTCATCTCAAAGGTGTCCATTCAGACAACAGGAGAGCAGAACCTTTAGGATATTGTCCAAGAATCTTAGAGGTAGATACCCCAAGTGCACCATTGGATACCAAACTTCCTACCTGGAAAGAGATTCAAGATGTGGTGAAAAAGGCAAGATCAGGATCAGCCCCCAGACCAAGTGGGATAGCATACAGGGTTTACAAGAAATGTCCAAGACTGCTAAGGAGACTGTGGCAGCTTATCTGTAAAGTATGGAAGAAAGGGACCATACCGGCGTGCTGGAAGAAAGTAGAGGGAATCTTTGCTCCTTAAGAGAAAGACTCCAAGACGGTAGAACAATTTATGACCATATCGCTGCTGAGTGTCGAAGGGAAGATCTTCTTCTCGATACTTGCCAAGCGCATGACAGCCTACATGGTGGAAAACAATACGTCGACACCTCAAGTCAGAAGGGAGGAATCCCCGGGATTTCAGGATGCGTAGAACATACAAGCGTCATCAGCCAACTGATCAGAAAAGCCAAGCAGAAAAAAGGTAACCTGACAGTGGTATGGTTAGATCTTGCAAAGGCCTATCGATCTGTACCACACAAACTGATTGAGGCAGCCCTGGACCTTTATCATATTCCAAAGCACATCCGTAAAATGATAATGAGCTACTTCGGAGGGATACAGTTGCGGTTTACAGTTGGGGAGAGCACTACAGCGTGGCAAGACCTGGAAAAGGGAATAGTTACAGGATGTACCATTTCACCTATACTCTTCATCATGGGAATGAATATCATCATCAAGGCAGCAGAGAGAGAAACCAGAGAACCTAGAATGGAGTCTGGCATCTACCAACCAGCCAAAAGAGGCTTCATGGATGACCACCACGATCACTACCACCACACATGTACAGGCCAGATGGGTCTTGTCCGCGCTAGAGGAGGTAGTTACATGGGCACGGATGCAGTTCAAACCTCGGAAATCACGTTGCATGATTATGAGGTATGGCAGATTCAGCCGACAGTTTGTACTGAAGGTCCAAGAGGAGGAGATACCTTCAATCATTGGCAGCCCCATAAAGTGTCTAGGGAAATGGTTTGATGACACATTCAGTGACAGCCAGAACCACAAGAACACCCAAAGCCAAGTGCGCCAGTGGATGAAGAAGATCCACAAGTCGGGACTTCCTGGAAAGTACAAAGCATGGATATACCAGCATGGCATGCTACCAAGGCTCACATGGCTGCTGCTACTGTATGAAATACCAACCTCAACAGTAGAAGGGTTAGAGAAGATGGTGAATGGGTACCTGCGGAAGTGGCTTGGGGTCCCACCAAGTTTCACATCAGTTGGGCTGTACAGTTGTTCGGCAGAACTACAACTACCATTCAAATCGGTCGTTGAAGAGTTCAAGGTAGCAAAATGCAGGCTGGTGATGACTCTGAGGGACTCCAAAGACGTGAAAATCAGCGAGGCAGGGATACAGACAAGAACAGGGAGAAAGTGGTCAGCAAGCACTGCAGTTGGTGAAGCAGAGAGTATGCTCGAGTTGAAGGATATCATCGGGAATACCTGCGTCGGAAGACAAGGAGTTGGCTTCTCTCATTTCCAGCAGTGGGAGAAAGCAAATACCCAAGAAAGACGGCAAATGGTGCAGAAAGAAATCAGAAGGATTGAGGAGGAAAGGAGGAGAGGGAAATCTGTAGAACTCAGCAAACAGGGTGCGTGGACCAGATGGAATCTCCCAGAGAGGAAGATGACGTGGGCTGAAATATGGAGAATGGAGCCCTTCCGGATATCATTTCTGCTACGATCCGTGTATGACACGCTACCATCTCCTGTTAACCTGCATCAGTGGGGATTGACGGAGGATCCTTGCTGCAAGCTATGCGGAGGAAGAGGAATAATGGCTCATATCTTGTCTGGTTGCAAAGAAGCACGACAGGGTAGATACTGATGGAGGCACGACAACGTCTTGTGGGTCCTAGCAGATATCCTTGAAGTGGAGAGAAGGAAGAAAAGAACTGGTGTAAGAACAAACCAGGCTGGTATCAAGTTTGTGAAACCAGGGGAGAAAGCCACAGTGAAGCCTCGAAGCACCTCATCCATCTTGAAACGGGCGCCAATATGGGAGATGAAGGTTGACCTTGACAGGAAGCTTGTGTTTCCAGGAATAGTGGAACAACACTGAGGCCTGACATGGTAATATGGACAGAGCAATCCAGACACCTCATCGCCGTAGAGCTCACCGTACCATGTGAGGAAGGCTGCGAGGAAGCTCACGAGAGGAAGAAAGCCAAGTATGATGAGCTGGTGGAAAAGTGCAGGAGCAGAGGATGGACAGTATGGCTCTTTCCAGTGGAGGTTGGCTGTAGAGGTTTCCCCACACAGTCAGTGTGGAGGACACTACAGTTGATAGGACTCACTGGGAGGCCGAGAGCTACCGCCATCAGACGATTGGGAGAAGCTGCAGCGAGAGCATCGTGCTGGCTATGGCACAAACGAAATTAGTCATGTCAGTGTGATATCAGTGTGATGCCAGAAAACCAGTTTCGTAAGGGCAGTGAATTTTTTTTTGAAGCGAACAATAAACAACATGTTTTTGTTAATCAAAATATAATTTACCATAATCCATGCCATGCTTGTGAAATTTCCATTTGAAATACAGAAATGGTTAACAATTACTTTAAGCTGATTCCAATGACATGTCAGGGGAATGACAAAGTTGATGACTGATTGCAGTAAATACCCATTTGTATGCTTCAAGTTCTGGTGAAAATGTGACTTGTTTCGGAGAACTTGAGTACCAGTTATACCAGATGTAGCAGAGAAATGCTGAGCTAGTATAAACATATGTGGGGGAGGGAGATATCAGCCTTAGTGTTCACAAAACCTTCTCATAACTGTCACATTTATTGTTTATTGCAGATTCACAGACAAAATGGAAACAAAAGCTTTGGCAACAAATTGCTACAAATAGCTTTCAGTTGATTTGATATTGATTGAAATTTAAAAAAAAAAAGCAAATATCAAATTATTCCTGAGAGTTGGTATAGAAATCAGATAAACTCCATTTAACTCATAAAAAAATATTAAAGCCTGCCATAGACAAAACAATGCAAGACCATAAAACCCTAACCATTCCTGATAGTTACTGTGGATATTAGACCAAACAACCCTAACCATTCCTGATAGCTACTGTGGATGTCAGACCAAACAACCCTAACCATTCCTGATAGTTACTGTGGACGTTAGACCCAACAACCCTAACCATTCCTGATAGTAACTGTGTACGTAAGACCCTAACCATTCCTGATAGTTACTGCGGATGTTAGACCAAACAACTCTAACCATTACTGATAGTTACTGGGGATGTAAGACCAAACATCCCTAACCATTCCTGATAGTTACTGTCGATGTTAGATCAAACAACCCTAACCATTCCTGATAGTTACTGGGGATGTTAGACCAAACAACCCTAACCATTACTGATAGTTACTGTTGATGTTAGACCAAACAACTCTAACCATTCCTGATAATTACTGTGGACGTTAGACCAAACAACTCTAACCATTACTGATAGTTACTGGGGATGTAAGACCAAACATCCCTAACCATTCCTGATAGTTACTGCGGATGTTAGACCAAACAACTCTAACCATTACTGATAGTTACTGGGGATGTAAGACCAAACATCCCTAACCATTCCTGATAGTTACTGCGGATGTTAGACCAAACAACTCTAACCATTCCTGATAATTACTGTGGACGTTAGACCAAACAACTCTAACCATTCCTGATAGTTACTGTTGACGTTAGACCAAACAACCCTAACCATTCCTTATAGTTACTGTGGACCTTAGACCAAACAACTCTAACCATTCATGATAGTTACTGTGGACGTTAGACCCAACAACCCTAACCATTCCTGATAGTAACTGTGTACGTAAGACCCTAACCATTCCTGATAGTTACTGCGGATGTTAGACCAAACAACTCTAACCATTACTGATAGTTACTGGGGATGTAAGACCAAACATCCCTAACCATTCCTGATAGTTACTGTGTATGTTAGAACAAACAACTCTCACCATTCCTGATAGTTACTGTGGATCTTAGACCAAACAACCCTAACCATTCCTTATAGTTACTGTGGACC
Source organism: Mizuhopecten yessoensis (assembly GCF_002113885.1). Classification (NCBI taxonomy): domain Eukaryota; kingdom Metazoa; phylum Mollusca; class Bivalvia; order Pectinida; family Pectinidae; genus Mizuhopecten; species Mizuhopecten yessoensis. The sequence goes on from NW_018408699.1 coordinate 191,179, forward strand.
TTAGACCAAACAACCCTTTAGAACAACCCTTTAGAACAACCCTAACCATTCCTGATAGTAACTGTGTACGTAAGACCCTAACCATTCCTGATAGTTACTGCGGATGTTAGACCAAACAACTCTAACCATTACTGATAGTTACTGGGGATGTAAGACCAAACATCCCTAACCATTCCTGATAGTTACTGTGGACGTTAGAACAAACAACCCTAACCATTCCTGATAGTAACTGTGTACGTAAGACCCTAACCATTCCTGATAGTTACTGGGGATGTTAGACCAAACAACCCTAACCATTACTGATAGTTACTGTTGATGTTAGACCAAACAACTCTAACCATTCATGATAGTTACTGTGGACGTTAGACCAAACATCCCTAACCATTCCTGATAGTTACTGTGGACCTTAGACCAAACAACCCTTTAGAACAACCCTATAGAACAACCCTAACCATTCCTGATAGTTACTGCGGATGTTAGACCAAACAACTCTAACCATTACTGATAGTTACTGGGGATGTAAGACCAAACATCCCTAACCATTCCTGATAGTTACTGCGGATGTTAGACCAAACAACTCTAACCATTCCTGATAATTACTGTGGACGTTAGACCAAACAACTCTAACCATTCATGATAGTTACTGTGGACGTTAGACCAAACAACCCTAACCATTCCTGATAGTTACTGTGGATGTTAGAACAAACAACTCTCACCATTCCTGATAGTTACTGTGTACGTTAGACCAAACAACCCTAACAATTCCTGATAGATACTGTGGATGTTAGAACAAACAACTCTCACCATTCCTGATAGTTACTGTGGATGTTAGACCAAACAACCCTAACCATTCCTGATAGTTACTGTGGACGTTAGACCAAACAACTCTAACCATTCCTGATAGTTACTGTGGACGTTAGACCAAAAAATGTTTGAAGCTTATTTCCCAAAAGTATGAATTGAGATTCTTGACTCCTAAATTGGTCCCCGTTATATCTGTAGAAATGTTGACAAGTAGAAGTAAAAACATACAAAGTTAATAGAAGGATGGCTGAATGAAAAACAATATCCTGTAGCAGTAACAGCACTGCTGAGGCTTTGGGACGTGGTTTTTGGCTAAAACCAGCTTGCAGACAGAATAATACATTAAATACTGTCAGAACATTGGATGGTTCCAGCAATTTTAAAATAAGCCCTTGGTAAGGATTTGTTAGTTATTTTTATCCTCAATTCTTTCGAAGGGTTGTCATTGTCAAATTATAAAATCGGGAAATGAGATAAAACAAAAAATAAATAAGTTCTTAAAAAAAAAAAATTGAATTGAATTTTCAGAAAATTGGAAAAAAAATCAGGTTTTCTCAATCATTATTCATTTGGGGATGACTGGCAATAATAAGGCAGTTTAGCAGCCTTAAGCAAAATGACAAGCATTGCTACAGAAGCTATCTTGAGGGCCATCCCTGTTAACGCCGGTACACCTCACCTCAGACCGAGCCACGAGCATGTTGACGAAGTCCTGGTCTTTGGCAGACATGTTCTTGAAAATCTTATCAGCAAAATAAGTGTCGGCTCCTCTCACACAATTCACTGTAATGGACAAAAAGAGAAGTTTTAGAATTCCACAAATCACTGTCCATTCTACTCTTAATAGGTCTCATAGAAGTCCGTAACAGACAGGAAACATGTATGTATAGACTAAGTGCTCGAATCCATGTATGTATAGACTAAGTGCTGGAATCCATGTATGCATAGACTAAGTGCTGGAATCCATGTATGTATAGCCTAAGTGCTCGAATCCATGTAAGTATAGACTAAGTGCTGGAACCCATGTATGTATAGACTAAGTGTTGGAATCCATGTATGCATAGCCTAAGTGCTGGACTCCATGTATGTATAGACTAAGTGTTGGAATCCATGTATGTAGAGACTAAGTGCTGGAATCCATGTATGTATAGACTAAGTGCTGGAATCTGTGGATTTCATACTGCATACTGAATGCACTTGATCCTCCTTATAATAACTTCATTTGTATTTCACTTATATCAGCATCAAGAAAATAGAAAAACTGAGGATATGGTTATAAATACATAATTACAGCAGGAAAGTGGTCTCCGGCATGAATTCCAAGGGGAAATCCGTAACTATATGGCTATCTTGCATGTCGGACATTCATACTGGGATTTCACAATGTTATAGCATTATACATGCATTAGGCATTCAAACTCAATCAGCGCTCCATCCATGGAGGCAGACAATCAAATTACTGTTCTTGATGAGAGATAACAACATCCCCAAATCAAGGCACAAAAATCCACAGTGTCTTGGAAAAAAAGGATTTCTAGTACCGTAAAAACCCATGTAATTTGCTCATTTTTTTTCTCCAGAAATTTAATACCCAAAGTGGGGGGTGCATAAAATACATTATTGTGTTACAGATATTGTATTGGGGTTATAATTTTATTTCATCATAAACAGATATTGGGATTACAATCTAATTCATTGGTCCATGTTACAGATATGGTATTGGTGTTATGTAACATTTCCATATGCAGTTAAGATAGCTCCTCCTTTTCCGTTCCCTACCGCATATTTAATAACTGCAAGGTATTTAATTTAGCACATAGGACAAGTAAGCAATCGTTTTACTGTATAAGTAGATTGACAGTCACTCAAAATTGAATATTATTCTCTAAATAAGATTTCATACTGTGTTTATGGTGAAGGCTCTGTATCAATAGTAAGTACCGGTAAAAGGAGGAGCTATCTTAACTGCACAAGGAAATGTTACATAACACCAATACCATATCTGTAACATGGACCAATCAATTAGATTGTAATCCCAATATCTGTTTATGATGAAATAAAATTATAACCCCAATACAATATCTGTAACACAATAAATGTATAACAACCCCTTGCACCAGTGATTTTAACTACCTGGTAATTGTTTTTAATGACAATTTAATTGTTTTTTATGACGTTTTTGATAATCCCTCCATAACTCTGCTATGGTTGAATAACAGTGGAATTTTTGTGTAATGGCCCTCTGATTTTATCGGATGATCTTTTGAGAAACCATAGGCTTGCATAATAAGGTGCACAATATTCAGATAAGCACAAATTTTATATGAAGAATAACGTATAAAAGTTCTTTATAAAGTGTGTATACATTCAAATGATTCATGCAAATTCATAAACTATTATGGAATATATGCTGAATTTCACTGGCTTATGAATTGGTGTAGAATGGGTTGATTGTAATTTGATAGCAAAATGAACATTTTATTTCAGCCAGATCGATCCTTTCATAGTCTGAAGTCATTGAAGTCTTTTGTTCATATCTACTGAGAACATGAGCGAGACATTGATTGCTCCCGGGACCTGACCTAGACAAATCCGATAGGGAAGCTTCAAACATACCCATAGTCATGAGACAGTCGGCATACTGGCGTGCACATTCACTCTTTATGTCCTCTGTCACATCCTTCCCTCCTGTCAAAACCTGATACAAGTTCAGGACGACTCGAATGTGGGCAAAGTTACGTCCACAAACCATCTTGATGAAAGGTCCTGTGTCACTGCTCCAACGACCGTCTCCTGACTGAAAATTTAACAAAAATAATATTCAATTTGGATTTTTAGAAATTGATAACAATACAACACAGACTCTTGTTACATGTGTTGATAAGTGAACATTTGGAACTCCATACTCATTACTCAGCACTTCTAAAACTGTAAAACTCCAATGTCAGACGTGGAACTATGATGGCCAAATAAATCCAGCTGAGGTATATAGACATTATAAATCTTTCCAAATGGGATCGGTAATAGATGATTTACCTCGTACAGAGAATCTGCATCCTTTTCAGCCTCCTTCTCCTCTACCTTTACCGACTCATCACGACCCTGACAAAGACAGAAAAGTTCATTTCAGCTCCATATTTATGTTTGAATAGCTCAATGGCTCTACAGGGGTAAATGAACAGAAGATCCTATAGTTTTGACAACCCATTAAATACACAAAATGTTCTGATCTTACCAGGTTTACCTACGGTTGATAGGTAATGTATCGGATCTATGACCTATATGGTATTTCCATTGGGGAAAAAATCAAGAATAAACCCGAGGGAATTGATGATTTTGATTTGCTGTGTGTGCTTGTACCGTATGTAGAGCGAGTAGTAGAGTCTGTTCTGGGGCTTCAGTCTTATCTGTGATGTTTGCCTCCAAAGTCACAGCGTAGTCTACAATAGATATAGGCCTCAATGACAACATTTATACTGTGTTACAAAATAATTCATCATTTAAATAGTGTATAGGTCCGGTGACACAATTGTTGAAGAAGCATGTTTTGATTACACGTAGTTGTTGAATTACTGTATGAAACATAACATACAAACCTGATTAAATTGATGTACCCTAATGAAATTAGAGAACTCATATAAAACTAAATGAAGTTTGAACATTTGATAAAAAATTAGGTGACAAGTTCTTTGACTTATTAAAATAAATGGTAGAAGGGAGATAACTCCAACCCTTTCAGGCTTTCTACTTATGGTGTAAACTGAGTGGTGACCTTGATCAGCATGTTCGGATCTGTAACCTGTACATTTGAGCTCGTTAGAATAGTTAAGATGCTACATTTTATTGTGAGAAATGAAAGCGTCAAAAACTGTAATTTTTTACATTCAGCATTCGCAGCCTGGGTATTTTAAAATGTCTTGTTAAAGAATTGCAGCATGTATAATGATACCTTATTATTCCTTTTCTATCTTTGAGACAAATTAGTATTCTGAAACACTTTAATCTGGTGAGACAGAAATGGCTGGAAAAGGTGTACTTGTTGGTCCCATAGTAACTTTTCTTGCAGGGACTTATAAATCCATCTTAAAAATTATAAAGTGTTGATATACAGGTAAAACAGAGAAACATATGATTATGTCATTAATTTGAAAAGGTAAATAAGACATACACAAGTATGGTTATTACCTACCTTTGTTGTAGAGGTCATTTAGGGTAGCCAAGGACTGTGGTGTACTTAGACAAAGAATCTCTACGGCTGTGTTGTAATTCCCATCCTAAAACAAAGTATATTGCAGTAAGTAGCTAATATATAGTCTTGACAAAAAATATTATCCATTACATACAAAAAAGTGACGCCTTTCTATTGTGTTTATTGCAATATGACATTAATGACCCCTTCCACTCAGTTTGAGTAGGTTGTCTACACACATGATATTGACAGACCAATGACGGGATGGTATTATCACTACACACATGATATTGACAGACCAATGACGAGACGGTATTATCACTACACACATGATATTGACAGACCAATGACGGGATGGTATTATCACTACACACATGATATTGACAGACCAATGACGGGATGGTATTATCACTACACACATGATATTGACAGACCAATGACGGGATGGTATTATCACTACACACATGATATTGACAGACCAATGACGGGATGGTATTATCACTACACACATGATATTGACAGACCAATGACGGGATGGTATTATCACTACACACATGATATTGACAGACCAATGACGGGATGGTATTATCACTACACACATGATATTGACAGACCAATGACGGGATGGTATTATCACTACACACATGATATTGACAGACCAATGACGGGATGGTATTATCACTACACACATGATATTGACAGACCAATGACGGGATGGTATTATCACTACACACATGATATTGACAGACCAATGACGGGATGGTATTATCACTACACACATGATATTGACAGACCAATGACGGGATGGTATTATCACTACACACATGATATTGACAGACCAATGACGGGATGGTATTATCACTACACACATGATATTGACAGACCAATGACGGGATGGTATTATCACTACACACATGATATTGACAGACCAATGACGGGATGGTATTATCACTACACACATGATATTGACAGACCAATGACGGGATGGTATTATCACTACACACATGATATTGACAGACCAATGACGGGATGGTATTATCACTACACACATGATATTGACAGACCAATGACGGGATGGTATTATCACTACACACATGATATTGACAGACCAATGATGGAATGGTATTATCACTACACACAGTTGACCATCAGATATTATACAGAGATTGCATACCTCCAGAGCATCGTGCATCGCCCTTGCTGAACAGGTAGTGCGGTCATCAAGGAGTGCATCAATTACAAGGAACCAGCTGGCACCAAGCCCAGACTTCAATTCTGGAATCAGCTCCTGTGAACATATTCCTTACATGTATAATTAAATCTGTGAGTAAAATGTCTAATACGTCAGTGAGAAATATAACTCAATAAATGGTGGTGTTTAGTAAGTCTGTGAATATGCCTAGAAAGTCTCTGAGTAAGCTGCAGTTCCATACAGGTATATATCTGATAATTCTGTGAGTAAGCTATAGTTCCATACAGGTATATATACAAAACGTCTGTGAGTAAGCTATAGTTCCATACAGGTATATATACAAAACGTCTGTGAGTAAGCTATAGTTCCATACAGGTATATATCTGATAATTGTGTGAGTAAGCTATAGTTCCATACAGGTATATATCCGAAACGTCTGTGAGTAGGCTATAGTTCCATACAGGTATATATCTGATAATTCTGTGAGTATAAGCTATAGTTCCATACAGGTATATATCTGATATTTGTGTGAGTAAGCTATAGTTCCATACAGGTATATATCCAAAACGTCTGTGAGTAAGCTATAGTTCCATACAGGTATATATCTGATAATTATGTGAGTAGGCTATAGTTCCATACAGGGATATATCTGATATTTGTGTGAGTAATCTATAGTTCCATACAAGTATATATCCAAAACGTCTTTGAGTAAGCTATAGTTCCATACAGGTAGATATCTGATAATTCTGTGAGTAAGCTATAGTGCCATACAGGTATATATCTGATAATTGTATGAGAAGGCTCTAGTTCCATACAGGTATATTTCTGATAATTGTGTGAGTAAGTTATAGTTCCATACAGGTATATATCTGATACATCTGTGAGTAAGCTATAGTTCCATGCAGGTATATATCTGATAATTGTATGAGTAGGCTATAGTTCCATACAGGTATATATCTAATATTTCTGTGAGTAAGCTATAGTTCCGTACAGGTATATATCTGATAATTGTGTGAGTAAGCTATAGTTCCATACAGGAATATATCTGATAATTGTGTGAGTAAGCTATAATTCCATACAGGTATATATCTGATAATTCTGTGAGTAAGCTATAGTTCAATACAGGTATATATCTGATAATTGTGTGAGTAAGTTATAGTTCCATACAGGTATATTTCTGATAATTGTGTGAGTAAGCTATAATTCCATACAGGTATATATCTGATATTTCTGTGAGTAAGCTATAGTTCCATACAGGTATATATCTGATAATTGTGTGGGTAAGCTATAATTCCATACAGGTATATATCTGATAATTATGTGAGTAGGCTATAGTTCCATACAGGTATATATCTGATAATTGTGTGAGTAACAATTAATTCAGGTGTATGGTGTCTAAATAATAGGTCCATGAGTTTGCTTTAAGACATTTTAAATACCTGTAGCAAAAATGAGAAGAGCCAAAGGAAAAACAACACCTTAGCCTATTCATATGCTGAAAGAGCAATTAGTCCGACAAATATATGCCATCCGTAATCATACCCATTTACAGTGACACGGTTCTTGTTGTACGAGGCACTTTTGTATAAACTGATTAAGATATCAACAGCTTCTACCTTACCAGTTCATAGAGTTCCTCAAATCTGGCCTTGGTCTTCATTCTCTGTTTCTGGTTGCGTCTCACACAGGTCCTAATAATTATGTCTTCTGGGTGAACTACAATAACAACAAAAAAAATTCTACCTTTTTTAATGGTTACAGGAAGACGAAACTCATCAAACATACATAATGCAGCCAAGTAACCAGTACAAATAAAAAAAAAATGTGATGTACCTTTCTATATCAGTTATGAATGGGTGTGTATTACAATTGACAAGTCATGTAAGGGGGATAACTTCAACAAACTTACCTCTGCCTATCAGTTTGGAGGCGTTGAACAGCTGTTTAGCATCGCTATCTGTCTGTGCCTGCTGGGGGTTCTTTTTGTCACTCACGACACTAGACCGATCTGACCGGCTTGTCATTTCTGATCTTGCATCATCCTGGTACTGTAACGAGCATACATTTCACAGTAATTAACTCGTCCATTTAAAAAACACGGTCAGAGTTTTAATCATTACTTACAAGAATCGCAAGAACTAGGAAACTTAAGTTTTTACGATAAGTCGATCAAGAGCATTTTTATTTATTATTTTTTAAACGTTAATAGGTAAGCACAGGACTTGGTAATAATTCATTTTACATATTGATAAAAACTTTTCTTATAAAGTCTTGAAAAAATAAAAACTGAACTAATTCAAGTATGATCACATATCCATGGATCAAAATTTAAAGCAAACACACAAAACAATTTCCAAAAAACACATAAAGCATTTGTTTGTTCTGCACACATAAACCTGAGAGCTTAATTACAATCAATTCATCACACCAGCACAACATGTAAATGTTATATTGTTGTCATTTTCACACTTATCTGTGTGTGATATTGTCAGTACAGTCACACTTTTCTATATGTTACACCTGTACTTTGTCATCGTCACAAGTTTATTGTACTGGTATTCTAATGTTACTTAAACTATAGATTACTCACACAATTATCAGATGTAATCTAACTCATCAATCTATATTATAAACTCTATTTCAGCCGTTATGAATCTACAATCAAGCCTACAGCCAGATACATTGTCAGTATTCATGTTTAATTCGGAGAAAAACATCATATACTCACTAGACTGGACATGACATGTGTCCATACGTTGACAACAAAAACTCAACTCACAACAACAAATAAACTGTAGAAAAGTAAAAAATCAAACAACATGTATTACAAATACAACAATTCATAATTTGGTTCAAACAAAGTATAATACAACCATTAACAACAATAACAACCATTCAAAAGCATGCACACAAGGCTGTACCAGTTGTATGTGACAGAGATTCAACGAAATATCATAAATATCACGGTTAAATAGTCACGATGTCTTTATATGTCATTCTCATATTAAAAGCTTTCTCAAATATTCATGAAAATTTCTGAGCAAATTGGACATAAAATTACTACTATTTATCAAAATGAAGCATTCCAAAGAGTGTTTTATTATTGAGAACAAGTGCTCTGCTTGTGCTGTTCCACCAAACCCAGAAGAGGTGATACTTGATGAATGGTGCAGTGTAAACTGTCAGGGATAACCAGATAGAATCATTACACTGTCATTTCTAATTCAGTTTAATTCAATATTCGCAGAAAAGGTATTTTTTCTGTACCTGTAGAACCATTTCCAGAACTTAAGGGAATGGGATGATGTGCAGGGGAGAACAGTTGGAAAGTGAAAGTAGAAAAGTCTGTAAAAAAGAACAAATTTCATGAAAAACATGTTGCTTACAAGCTTAATTTACAGGTATTTTTCATTTCCAGATTGATTGCAATGCAACTTTTTATGGATTCTTTTACATTTTTATTTATTATTTAATTTCCTTTTTAACAAATCGTCTGACCACATGTACCAGGTATTGGTTTTTTTTCAAGATTTAAATGTAGGAACTTTCAACACAGGTTTATTTACCTATACACTATGTATAATTTTGAAATAGTCATCTTTGATACAAATTTTGATAGCAAAACAACACAATTAGCCTGACGGGATAAAAATAATCAGTTAGTTTTAATATTTGAATGTGATTTCAAACTGTGAAAGATATTTAAGAAATATCAAGCTGAATCTGCCTCACTTTCACAAAGTTTGTTACATCTTACAAGAAGTGGCAAGGAAACAGTTTCATACACAACAGCAAATCCAGTACACACTCATCACCAGTTTCTCTGCCACTACTCCCCCTTGTCTAGGGTTCACATCCAAACAGTAACATAATCACTGAAATATTGATGTAACTTTATGTGCTAGCTGAACTGAAAGCTATTAAGATAACAATCAGAAAAGTTTTCAATCAGCAGTGCGTGTATAACATACTGTACAACTATCAAAAGATCATTTTAGCTTTGTGAGCAACTGTTTGGTGTTTGACAAGGAGGTTAGTAATGGCAGAGGTAGAGACACAGTATAACACAATACTAACAACATGCAGATTTAATAACCAGGGGGCTTGCCTTGTCTGCTCCCTCCATACTGCCCTCTGACCTTGTTAGGGAGGACAGTTTCCCGGCCGAGGCTGACAGGCTGTTGCCTGACTGCTGATATCCTTTTGTCATACTCGCGCCATCACTGATTGTCTGGTCACTACTGTACGAGTCCATTCTCTTTGGTTGCCTAGAGTTGTTGACTCCCTCAAAAACTAGTTTCCTCTCCATTTGACCAGAAGACAATGCTGTTGAGCATGCGTCTTGTTGTGAAGTTCCCAGGTCCTTTTGTATTTGTTTCTCAAATGTCTGATCACTGTTTCTGACCTGAGTGAACTCCATTCTATCTCTATCTATCCCTGTTATAGACACCCCAATCCTAAACCCTTCCCCCTCGGTGTCATCACTACTCTCTACCTGAGAGAGTGCTGAGTTTCCAGACCTATCTTCATGGTTACCTATATCAACTACTTCACCGGTAACTTTGGGAAACAAATGTACGGAACTTTTTGTCACAGACTTACACAACTTGCTAGCTCTATCATTTGAAACTTTTTCACTTTCATACTTATTGACTTCATTTGTACTGATACTTTTTGAGTCAATATTTGTAAGTAAAGAATCTCTATGTAAATCTACTGAAAAAGAGGAACCTATAGCAGGTAAAACTGGGGTTTGGTTCAAACTATTGTCCTTCATTTGTTTTAGTTTGGCAATATGGGTTTTAATGCTATCATCTGTAGATGTGATACTGTGATTTGTCGACTTAATTGAGGGTAATACCATCACCTCCTTACCCTTCCCCATAGGGTCAGGCTGAGAAATACCTGCCTTCTCCTTCCCCAAAGGGTCAGGCTGAGAAATACCTGCCTTCTCCTTCCCCATAGGGTTAGGATGAGAAATACCAAAATTCCCCTTGCCATCAGAATCAGGGTTTGAAATCACAGCCTTTCCCTTCCCCACAGTGTCAGGGTTAGGAAACACCACCTTCCCCTTCCCATCAGAATAGGGGTGAGAAATCACAGCCTTCCTTTTTCCATCAAAATCAAGATGAGAAATCTTTCCCTTACCATCAGAATTAGGAATGCCTGCATTTCCTTTCCCAGCAAAATCAGGGTTAGAAATCACCAATTTCCCCTTCCCATCAGAATCAGAATTAAGAATGCCTGCATTTCCCTTTCTATCAGAATAATAATTAGGAACCATCCCCTTCTCATCAGATTCAGGATTAGGAACCATCCCCTTCCCCTTCTCATCAGAATTAGGATTAGGAACCATCACCTTCCCATCAGAATCAGGATTAGGAACCATCACCTTCCCATCAGAATCGGGGCAAGTAATCAACGAGTCCTTCCCATTCCCCTCAAGATCATGGCCAGGGAACAATCCCCTCTCATGCCTGGACCTTCTTACAGGTTTACGTTGTGATAGCTTTCTCCTAGGATGACCAGGTTGGTACTTGGCCACCCTGTGTGCGACATACATCTGTATATGACTAGTTCTAGATAGGACTGGGGGTAAAATGTCGAACCCCCACTGTTGCTCATTACATGGATTTGATCGAAGAACTTTTGCTTCTGGCTAAAACGTGATATCCAAGCAGCATTAAAAGATCAAGTTGAAACGGAATGACGCATTAGAGATGCTGTAAAGTACACAACAATTGTCTCAAACTACTGAAGGCCCACTTTCTCTGGATGACTTTTCCAAACAAGCACCTGCATATTTTTTTCATATCATACATCACAGTTCCACCATTTTGTCTCAAACATTTCTTTTATCAAGGTAACCATTTTCCACATTTTGTTTAAGTTTATCAAGGCAAACAAAGAACAATGTTAAATCTCTCTTCATTTTTATTTTTGTGCTAAAATTGTTTAGGTTGTTTCTGTGGTGAGGATGAAACATCTATTGTACATGGTATGTGACACTTAAGTATTAAACCAATGCAGTCACATAAAATATAAAACTTAAATGCTGAAATTCACAGTCTATATACAAAAGACCCAAGACTATATCATGCCAACATAACAAGTGAAATATTTATAAATGTCATCTATAAAAAATATATATCTACAACAGAATGTACTTGTTTTTACAGCATTAATTATGTATAGAGTCAAGACAGCCAACACCATGGAATAACATATAAATAAAATAAGGAAGTTATATAGTGGTACATAACAACGGGAATTGGTTGTAACTGTAACATGCAGTGTCGACATCAGTAACAGACATCACGACTACAGTGCAGGCTACTGAAGGAACGTGACACAAACGGATCAGACAAGCAGTGGTAGAGAATGACACTGCTATCCACACTTGTCATTGGTCCAATAATGAGTGACCTTCATCTACACTGTAAATGTTTTGCTTTCAATGTAATTAATCATTTACTAATGAACTAAGCTATTAAAACAAAACCCACATAGTAACAAATCTGATAGGGAACTTACGAAAATTTAAGTAAGTTGTCCTGGTTACATAAGATCCGAACATATAGATAATCACCACATAGGCCACTGCAGAAATCAACTCTTTACATTAAAAAAACCTAGCTGATCAAATAATTCAAATACAACCTTGGTTACTGTCTAAATCATAATGTGACTCTTTTCACTACATTCTCATCCTTGAAATGCCAGGGCTTATGCTCTCTGCACAACTGGAATATGTTGGGACAAAATTTAAGGCATCAGGTTAGCTTTTTGATTGATTTCAAGTACAACAAGAGTTCAGCAAAGCGGTACATGATACGCCCGTCAGATGTCAAATGAGCAGTTTGCCACAAAGGGTCATAAGTGCATAAATTTTGGAGAGATAAGTGTCAATTCTACAAAGGGCCATAACTGCATAAATAATAGCCAATTACTTTTGGTTATCGAACTTTTCCAAGCTTTCATGGCAATGAATCTTCCTACCAAGTTTGAAATCAATCCATTCAAAATTACTCAAGTCATTGAGCGGAAACTGTTTCGGAAATTCTACAAAGGGCCATAACTCCGTAAATAACTGGCAAATAATTTTGGTTATCCTAAGCTTACATAGAAATGAACCTTTCTATGAAGTTTGAAATGAATCTATTCAAAATGACTTAAGTTATTGAGCGGAAACTGTTACGTCAATTCTATAAAGGCCCTAACTCCCTTAATAACAGGCGGATAATGGTTATCGAACTTGTGCAAGCTTTCATAGAAATGAACCTTCCTATGAAGTTTGAAATGAATCTATTCAAAACTACTGAAGTTATTGAGGGGAAACTGTTTTGGCAATTCTACAAAGGGCCATAACTGCGTAAATAACTGGCGAATAATTTTGGTTATCAAACTTGTCTGAGCTTTCATCCTATAAAGTTTGAAATGAATCTATTCAAAAATACTGAAGCTATTGAGCGGAAACTGTTTCGGCAATTCTTCAAAGGGCCATAACTGCGAAAATAACCGGCAAATAATTTGGTTATCAATTTTGTCCGAGCTTTCATGGCAATGAACCTTCCTACCAAGTTTGAAATTAATCCATTTAAAATTACTCAAGTCATTGACCGGAAACTGTTTCGGTAATTCTTCAAAGGGCCATAACTCCGTAAATAACTGGCAAATAATTTTGGTTATAAAACTAGTTTACTTGTATCCTCCAAAAAGTGGCGCATACAGAGCCTTTGATTTTATCATGACATATTCCAGGCTTGCTCAGATATTACAAGTGAGCATAACCCCAGTAATTTTCAGGATGTCTAGTTCTAATTTACTGAACCAGCATTTTTTAACATAAAATTAATAACATACTCATAATTATATATTTGATAACATAATTTTGAGATATCTAGCAGTAGTTAGTCATCTTATTATTTTTGAGGTTTTGACAATGAAAGATGAAAACAACAATGGAAACATGTTTTTAAGGTGGTTGCTATGTAGAATTCAATGGGTTTTAATACAGCGGTGGAAATGATTAATTATGTATTATATGTACTATGAATATTAATGAAATGATGATGTTATTCTGTGCTAATGATTCACAACAGAAATTCCTTGATTTATTCTGTTTCATTTCTGTATTAATCTTCATGTTACAGTATTAGACTTTTACACTTGAACAATTTCTGATTTGCAGATTATGTAATTGAGTATGTCACTGTGCAGACAGTATTGATGCAAATGAAAGATCTGAGCTACAAACATAATACATTAACTTGTTTTACTACTGCGTAGACTTTATTATCACCAAGTAATAACTGAAAATTGGATTGTCAAAAGATTTCTGCGTATATTCAAGTGCAGTTAAACAACAAAGTGAAGTTAAACAACAAAGTGAAGTTAACATCAAAGTGTAAAGATTAGGTATAGCGTATCTGGTGGAGGCTCTGTAACGAGATCGTGCAGTCTCTTAAACCTCAGTTTGTATTAGGAGCTATTGTTGCAATGTTTCAAACACTGTTTTCAATAACAAGTGCTTGCATTGTTAGTCAGCGTATGATGCCCTATCCATAGATGATTTAGAAGTGTTACAATACATCATCGAACATGCAGGAGTCAAAGGTCAGCTAAGATTAAATCAGCATGCAACATTCAACAGTTCAAGGTTGGCTGATATTAAATCTGGATAAACAATTAAAAAAATAATTTTATTTCAAATATTAAAGATTTCTTTACAAAGTTCAATATTATATAATATTTTTCATCAAATTTTCTAATTTCACAAGTAGATCATGTAATGTACAAGTATCCTTAAAAAAATTTGCACAAAGTCTGTGTATTGCCTTCCCTATAGTGCCACACCTTTTTTTACATGCTGGGCTTTCCACCTGTATTCTGTGGTTTAGTTTACCTGGTCAGCTCCTAGTACCTGGACTGTGTGAGTGCCCAGATACACGTTAGGAGGATCATCCTTCTGCTGATAGAGGGGACAGCACACAGAGAGAAAGAACAGGTCAGTTAGGAGGACAATATGAAGATTACAAGCAGAAGTGAAATACATAGCAATAGCTGCTATATTGATGTTTTATAGAATCATAAATGATATTCTCTATGGATAACCAATGTAACCATCATAATGACCTCATTATTAACAACCTATGCGATCATTATGAAATGATCTTGTCGCAAATAACCAACTTACCCATTGTATTGACCAAATCATAAATGACAAATGTTACCATTAAAATGATGTTGCCAAAAATAGAACAATATAACCATTGAAATGATCTTTTCATGAATAACCCATGTTACCATTGAAATGAAATTGACAAGAACAGCTCATGGCCCCATTGTAAGAGCCTTGTAATAAATCACTGATGTTGCCATTGAAATGACCTTCACGTAATTAAAAAAAGCCACGGTTACCACCATAATGACCTTCACGTAATTATAAATAGCCACGTTTACCAACCATAATGACCTCTCAAATAGACAATGTAATCATAAATGTAAGGATGTCATAAATAACCAATAACACCATTGTAAATACCTTGTTATAAATAGCCATAAACATTCTCACGACATTGACCTAATAGCTCCTGATGCCATTACAATGATCTCTTTCTAAATAACCGATGCTACCAATGTAATGTCCTTATCATTTATAACAGACACAGAGTAATAGTGATACAAGCAGGAAAGAGAGACCTTGAATAAATAGATTGGGGAAAAAAATTGAATCTGAAAACTTCCGAATGTTTTCAATTGTTTCCCAATGGAAACAATGTTTCTAAATCTTTTGTAATGCATGCCTTGCCAATTGTCGTGCTCTGAGGTAGTTCTACAGTAAAAAGGTGACCTTAAGTGTTCAGAATAGAAGTTTGTTAGAACATTCATCAAAACCTGAAAATCGAAATTTCTTTCAAGTACAACCCAACATTGAATGTGTACCAGAGTATGCAATACCATGTTATTTTATGATACTTGTCTTTATACTTTTTATGCAGAACATTTTCCTAGATTATTAAAACTTCATTTACCAGTAAATGTGTTTTTATGCAGGATTTATTATGGTAGAACATGTACTTGGTACAGTGTGTAATACCATTCTACCGCTTATCTGGATTAGAAAAATACACAAAAAGTAAGAGAAAAAAATATATAATGAAAGTTTGATTTTCAAGAAAGAAGTTAAGATAATAGTTACATATAGAACTATATTTGTTAGATATGTCAAATATAACACAACATAAAACAATGAAAGTATGGTAGAGATATTAGACAATGAGATACGATTCAGGGTTATTACTTACAGGACTTAGTGTTAGTTTTCTGTTGTGAGCGAGTCTAAGAATATTAAACAAATCTCAATCAGTACCGGCAGGTAAAATTAAACAAATTGGTATGAGAACCAAAAGGTAATATTAAACAAATCCTCTCAGTACTGACAGCTGGTGTTAAACAAATATAAGGTGAAATAACATAAAATCTAACAATGTTAAACCATCTTACAGTGACACTAAAATGACATCTAAAAATAAAACATAATTATCATGTATAACACAGATATTTATTACTCAACAAATTATGCTACTTAAGTTATTTCCATACTCTCATAAGGAGAACACCAATTCTAGTTATTTACATCTTACTACAAATTCACAAAATCTTATCTAACTGTAGCCTACCCAACTACTATCATAGTCAATACCATCACAAGCTGTCCCAAGTACTTTTGGCCAATCAGTACCATTAACTGATAAAGGGACATTTCACCCTCAACTTCTACTGACAGCCAAACACACCTAGGCAGCAGCTTGAATCATGAAAAAGTCCTAAGATTGATTTGTAAATTGATCTAAATATAATATTATTTAACCTCCACTTTCTATGTACCAGGTGTAATTGTAACAATGGTAACTTTTCTCAGACTTTACAACAATGATAGCATTATAGGTACATGCAGCCACCAATTATCCCTGTACCATCACAGCACACATTACCATGGTAGTGACATATACCGTTACCATGGTAGTGACATATACCGTTACCATGGTAGTGACATATACCATTACCATGGTAGTGATATATACCATTACCATGGTAGTGACATATACCGTTACCATGGTAGTGACATATACCATTACCATGGTAGTGACATATACCATTACCATGGTAGTGACATATACCATTACCATGGTAGTGACATATACCATTACCATGGTAGTGACATATACCATTACCATGGTAGTGACATATACCATTACCATGGTAGTGACATATACCATTACCATGGTAGTGACATATACCATTACCATGGTAGTGACATATACCATTACCATGGTAGTGACATATACCATTACCATGGTAGTGACATATACCATTACCATGGTAGTGACATATACCATTACCATGGTAGTGACATATACCATTACCATGGTAGTGACATATACCATTACCATGGTAGTGACATATACCAGTACCATGGTAGTGACATATACCATTACCATGGTAGTGACATATACCATTACCATGGTAGTGACATATACCAGTACCATGGTAGTGACATATACCCTTACCATGGTAGTGATATACCACTGTTATCATGGTAGTCACAAGGGTAATCATTACAATATGGTGTATACATCATTTACCGTTAACAAGATAGTGACTTTTGCTGTTACCATGGTAGTGATATACAGTCGAACCCCGTTATCTCGAAGTCGACGGGATCATTGGGAAACTTTGAGTTATCCGAGTATTCGAGTTAAGGTGGCTCCACACATTGTCATCAGCGTCCATTTTCGTGACGTNGTCAAATATGAGGCTATATATAAGTTGTTGATTTCTCCGACAGTCAACGTATTAAAACAGTCGATAAATGACAAAAAGATAACGATATATAATGAAAAATAACAATTTATTCATAAATCAATGAGAACTATGTTTACCGTAGCACTGCGTTTAATATGTATCAAATAATTAAAGAATATATGAAAGACTTGTGAATCTTAAGAAACTTCGAGGTAAGCAATATTTTTATGTAGGATTTACGTTGTTGGGACCGATATTTCACTTCGGGATATCTGAGTTTTTCGAGTTTTCAGAGTTCGAATTATCAGAGTTTTTATTACTAAGATTAAGAAGAGTTTTGGCCGGGACCGATGAAATACTTCAAGCTAAACGGGGTCTTTTCAAGTTATACGAGTTCGAGATAACAAGGTTCGACTGTACTACTGTTACCGTTGCAATGATGAAAGTAACCCTTCGTTACAATATGATATATATACCATTACCAAAGCTGTGAAAAAGGTAGGTATTGTGGCAAGTATCCGACACCCCTGTCCAATGTAAATCACACCTGACAGTACTTTTGATGTTTAACTTCATGCTCCCAGTTTTACCTTGGTTAAAAAACCAAAAGTGTAAATATTCAGACAAACAAAAGTTTGATCAACTTTTCCGTAACCAATTTAATAAGATGTTTTATCAACCATTTCTTTTTTAAGATATAACAGCTAAAATCAATAAAAAAAATATGTACTTATCAAATCAAAATTTTAGTGCAAAGTTTGACATAATTTAATCCTAATAAATATATTTCATCATTAAATATATAAAACTTTAGAATGTAAGGAAATTGAATCACTGGGCCCTTACATGTATTTCAATGTCACCTTAGATCTACTGCTGAGTAAAACTTGGAGTTAGAGTCACCTTAGATCACTGTGAACAAGAGAACAAAACACTATACCCATCACATAGATAATTCAAACATCACATAGATCCATTATTCAGTCAACGGTTCACCTCCTGTTCATCAGGTCTGTGATCGATACTGTGTACCAAGGTGGAGAGAAGGTTTATACAGTATGTATAAGTTAATGTCTGCTAGGGGATAATTGGCCACACTGATTGGCAATGAGTAGCTTGCTATCCTCTTTACTGTTCAATTACGGTTGTTAATTATTGACCATTTTTACCTAGTGGTGTCTACGATACAGATGCACAATCCTATCACCAATTCTAATATGACCTAGAATACATATGTATTTGTATAACAGATGATACTCAATCTCCCCTTAACTGTGAGAGTGGCATGGCAATGCTCTCAGCCAAAATAATATACCAGGTATATAAAAAGAATACCACACAATGTTTGAAAAAATTGTTTGCTTCAAACTTCTATGTAAAAAAATAATCTTAAACAGTGTACATATCACCAAATCAAAACCATATACCAGTAGGTCTACACAGTTCTGACCCATCTCATGTTGGTTTTAATCAAAGAAAGAATCTTCCTTCTTAGCAGAATTGGGAGAATACTGTTTTTTAACAGGTGAGTTTTCCCTTTTGGTTATAGTTTTGGTAGGAGAATCGGCTCGTACCAGTGACTTGACTGTTTTAGCAGACTCCAGCTTTTGACCAGATAAATCAACCCTTTTAGTTGCAGAAGAATCATTTGTCTTTGCTGATTCAAGCTTCTTTGTTGAATCAGCTTTTTTAGTAGAAGTTGTTGATTTAACTGTTTTTGTTGAGTAATCAGTTTTGGAAGAATCCATTTTTCTAGGTGGACGGTTCTTTTTAGTTGAGGTTGTTGATCCTAGCGTAACATTCTTGGTTGATTCAACCATTTTGTCTGATTCATTTTTCATTGCTGAATCAGTGTCTTTGTTGGAGTTGATCTCATATGATTGATCAAATTCTACAGGCTTAGAACCTTTACTGACCTTTCTGTCAAGTCGCGGCAGCTTCTCTTGTCCCTTGCCTTGCTTATATGGGTCTGAACTGGATCCACCACCATCCTTCATATACCTTATGTTCTACAAAAAAATAATTACATAGTAAAGAAAACAAAGAGGATTTTTCTAAAGTAAGCCTCACTTTGTAATAAAAAAGTCATAACTTTTAATAATTTACTGGGTGTTTAATTCAATCTGCTTCATTTTCATTACATACACGTTAAAAATAAGATCAGTAGGAAAACTAACGTAAAGCACTTCACATTAAACTAATTATCAAGTACCAATATATTACATATATTACAAATATAACACTGTACAAACTACACAAACAGTTACTACTAATACAACACAAACAAATGGTACACAAACTACAGTTCTGATATAATATATAACAAAGACAAATTACACATATATTTTCAAATACGTAAGATCCCAATAAATTTCATATGTACACCAAAACAATATATTTTCATGATTAAAAAAAGGGTTTGGCACCACAAACTGTTTTTAATGTTTTGACCACTAGCATATTCAAAGCTTTGCTGTTTTTACCATTCACATTTATCAATACCACTGCTGAATCAAACACCCATGTAAATACCTATAAAACAAGAGGCCCAGAGGGCCTTTATCGCTCACCTGGATACCTGAGCAATCATGGCAAAATATTCTCCAAATGAGATCAAGGGAATATGCCAAACCCCAAGGCCAATCCTTGTAGCATATCTGTATTAGATTTTGTCATGCCCAGCAATTTTATGTATGGTTATGGGGTGGGGATCTCAACTGTTTCCAAGCTTTGACTCAGAAACTAGGTCCCTAGGGTTGTGGCCAGACCCCAGGATCAATTCTAATATCGTGACTGCATTTGTCTCTTTTTGCCCAGCATTTGTATATATAGTTTTGGGGTGGGGATCTCAACCGTTACATAGTTATAACCCAGGGGTTAAGTCTGCAAAGGTGGGGCAGACCCTGGGATCAATTCTAATATCATGACTGCATTCGTCTCTTTATGCCCAACAATTGTATATATAGTTTTGGGGTAGGGATCTTAACCATTTC
>NW_018408699.1:213104-228105 GCF_002113885.1 Mizuhopecten yessoensis
CCCCCTGGGGGGTCAGCCCCATCATTTGTACAATTTTGAATCCCCACTACCTAGGGATGCTTCCAGTCAAATATGGTTGATATCCACTTTTTAGTTCCAAAGAAGAAGTCGCTTAAAGCAATATAGCCAAATTGACCCCTTTTGGCCCCGCCCCTCATCCCCCTGGGGGGTCAGCCCCATCATTTGTACAATTTTGAATCCCCACCACCTAGGGATGCTTCCAGTAAAATTTAGTTAAATTCCAATCAGTGGTTAAGAAGAAGAAGTCGTTTAAAGAAATTGTTGACGTACGTACGGACGGACGCAACAGTATGGCATAAGCTCACCTTGGTCCTTCGGACCAGGTGAGCTAATAATATTCTGATGGTAAGCCTGGTGTGTATACGTATTGTGTCTGCAGCAGATCTATGAAGTCAAGCATAAATAGCAAAGATTCTACAGGTAAAGGTTTCAAAAGTGCAAAATTAAAAAAAAATCAATTCAGCAAATAAAAATCATGAGGATTAAAAATCATTTTCTATTTATATTTATCAATAAATAATGAAAGAGAATATTTGATGTCAGTGTACAATAGAAACCTGTGACAAAAAGTCATTGTGACTTGGGAAGAGAAATCCTCTGTGTAACTGTATATAACAGCTTTCCACTGTACAGTGCCTGTGAAATCATTCAATATACTGGTACACAGTGTATCAGAACTGGTGAAATTTTGGAATGCAATGTTTTAACCACATTATGTATAATGTTAAGAACTTATGGAACCTATACTATACAAGAGAATAACAACTTCTGAAATGCTTTAAACATCTAAAAGCCTGTGTTAAAGTTATAAGTGCTTGAGATGAAGAACATAGTATTGCCTTTATACAGGTATTTACCTTCTAAGCTATATAAGCAGTATAGACATCAATAGACAGATGCTGCAGGAAGATTGATAAGGAATTAGTGTCTAAGCAATATATATCAATATACACCACCATCATCTTCTTATCAAATATAACATAATCATTCATGCACATGCATTTACAAAAATAGCAAGCAATTTGTGAATTTTTCAATCAATACTTATTTTGGATTAAAGATCTGGCATTGACTCAATAATTATGGTAGAGATAAATACAAAGCGATTCATGTTCAGGTAGATCATTTGAAAATCTGATACGTACAGTACTAGACCTTAAAGCTACACATGATATCACCTGGATGTTACACCTGTCTCGAACCTACATCATGACATTAAAAAGATGTCACATCTGTCTCTAATCTACATCATGACATTAAAAAGATGTTACACCTGTCTCTATAACCTACATCATGACATTAAAAAGATGTCACACCTGTCTCTAATCTACATCATGACATTAATAAGATGTCCAACATGTCTCTTACCTACATCATGACATTAAAAAGATGTCAAACATGTCTCTTACACCCATCATGACATTATAAAGATGTTACACCTGTCTCTATAACCTACATCATGACATTAAAAAGATGTCACACCTGTCTCTAACCTACATCATGACATTAAAAAGATGTCAAACATGTCTCTAACCTACATCATGACATTAAAAAGATGTCAAACATGTCTCTTACCTACATCATGACATTAAAAAGATGTCAAACATGTCTCTTACCTACATCATGACATTAAAAAGATGTCAAACATGTCTCTTACCTACATCATGACATTAAAAAGATGTCAAACATGTCTCTTACCTACATCATGACATTAAAAAGATGTCAAACATGTCTCTTACCTACATCGTGACATTAAAAACATGTTACACCTGTCTGATACTACTAAAATTATATTGTTTTAATAGAAAATCCTAATTAAAATTGGCTAAGGGCAATAACTCTGACATATTTACTGACACCAGTCTGTACTAACTATCTAGTAATTGATCGTTCATAAGGTGCGCCTTAGTAAATGACTTGTTATAGGGTTTAGGATGCACACCTCTGAGAAGTCAAAAAATTCCTGTATTTAACTTTTTTTTCTTATATGAATTTTTGGAAAAAGGAGTTAATGGCATAGTAGGAAATGCCAAAAAAACTATATGTCTGTGTGTACCAATTTAACACAACATGAGTTTAGGTGACTTTTGGGGTTTTGACCATTTGCAGAACAAATTCATACAATTTCTTTCAAGTGTGTTATCAGATATGTATGAATGTTTGTAGAATTGATGAAAATATTTTCTTTCAAATTATGGAAGTAAAATTTCTAAATCTTATTCTTTTAACTCAGAAAGCCGATTTTAGTTACCCCATACCCCCTCATTTTTTTACATTTTTTGCAGATTAAACGCTTGATACAAAAAGTTCTGCTATTAAACTTTTTTTAATATATGATGAATAAAGAGAAAATGTGTTTCTCTTTCTAAAACATCCATAAAAATGGGGGGTCCGTGTGCTTCTTTTTTTGTCCCATTATTATTTGTGTTATTTTTTTACCTTTTTCGGGGTCAAAATTCAAAAGTGCTTCAAATACACTAGATATGTAAAAAAAAATATCAATAATGTATAGTTTTCCAGTTTGTTGCATATTATTTTTATCATATTAAACATTATAAAGTTGTACAGCAAAATTGAACCTGCTACAATTAAAGACGGTGACACAATGACAATTTAAGTGATCAATCTAGTGTCAAAAAAGGTGAATTTTTTGCCTTTTTTGAATCGCAAGAAATACACATTAATACACATTTTCAAAATGGTCGCTGAATTGGTAATTTTTTTAAATTCTTGTAAAAAATGTTCTACAAACAACAGGCATCTAGTTTTTTGACATATTTTTCAGATGCATATTTGCTAATTAACTTGATCATAATTTGTTAAATATTACAAAAACCCGTTACACCAGATCAAAACGAGACTTGAATGTGATTAAAACCTCAGAAGAGTACATCCTTAAGGAAGAGACAATATTTTTTATAAAACTGTACCAGTTCATGGCACCTTGAGCAGTTCACTGTGGCAAAACTGGGATTGTAGGATGTGGTAGGGTTAACACTAAAAAGTCTTAGATTACAACTGTACTGTATACAGTACATCCTAGCACTGTACACTGCAAATTAATGTATTGTACATACATGATGTACTCTCAATGTGGTACAATCTAGGGTAGAAAAATACTGTACACTACAAATTAATGTATTGTACATACATGATGTTCTCCTTATGTAGTACAATCTAGGGTAGGACAATACTGTACTCTACAAATTAATGTATTGTACATACATGATTTACTCCTAATGTGGTACAATCTAGGGTAGGACAATACTGTACACTGCAAATTAATGTATTGTACATACCTGATGTACTCTCAATGTGGTACAATCTAGGGTAGGATAATACTGTACACTACAAATTAATGTATTGTACATACATGATATACTCCTAATGTGGTACAATCTAGGGTAGGATAATACTGTACACTACAAATTAATGTATTGTACATACATGATATACTCCTAGTGTGGTACAATCTAGGGTAGGACAATACTGTACACTACAAAGTAATGTATTGTACATACATGATGTACTCCTAATGTGGTAAAATCTAGGGTAGGACAATACTGTACACTGCAAATTAATGTATTGTACATACCTGATGTACTCTCAATGTGGTACAATCTAGGGTAGGACAATACTGTACACTACAAATCTGCTACTGTGCATAACATTCCTGACACTGTACAGTATAAACCTCTGTTCATAACAATTCTTAATACATGTACTATACAAAAAAACAGTACTATGTTGCATAACATAGCGCAGTACACTACAAATGTACTGTACATAACTTCCTAACACTGTACACTACAAATTTACTGTACATAACATCCTAACACTGTACACTACAAATGTACTGTACATAACATCCTAACACTGTACACTACAGATGTACTGTACATAACATCCTAATACTGTACACTACAGATGTACTGTACATAACATCCTAACACTGTACACTACAAATGTACTGTACATAACATCCTAACAATGTACACTACAAATGTACTGTATGAACACCCTTATGTGATACAATCTACAATAGATTAGGTAGGACAATACTGTACACTACAAATTAAGGTATTGTACATACATGATGTATTCCTAATGTGGTACAATCTAGGGTAGGACAATACTGTACACTGCAAATTAATGTATTGTACATACCTGATGTACTCTCAATGTGGTACAATCTAGGGTAGGACAATACTGTACACTACAAAGTAATGTATTGTACATACATGATGTACTCCTTATGTGGTACAATCTAGGGTAGGAGAATACTGTACACTGCAAATTAATGTATTGTACATACCTGATGTACTCTCAATGTGGTACAATCTAGGGTAGGAAAATACTGTACACTACAAATTAATGTATTGTACATACATGATGTTCTCTCAATGTGGTACAATCTAGGGTAGGACAATACTGTACACTGCAAATTAATGTATTGTACATACCTGATGTACTCTCAATGTGGTACAATCTAGGGTAGGAAAATACTGTACACTACAAATTAATATATGGTACATACATGATGTACCCCTAATGTGGTACAATCTAGGGTAGGACAATACTGTACACTACAAAGTAATGTATTGTACATACATGATGTACTCCTAATGTGGTAAAATCTAGGGTAGGACAATACTGTACACTGCAAATTAATGTATTGTACATACCTGATGTACTCTCAATGTGGTACAATCTAGGGTAGGACAATACTGTACACTGCAAATTAATGTATTGTACATACATGATGTATTCCTAATGTGGTACAATCTAGGGTAGGACAATACTGTACTCTACAAATTAATGTATTGTACATACATGATATACTCCTAATGTGGTACAATCTAGGGTAGGAAAATACTGTACACTACAAATTAATGTATTGTACATACATGATATACTCCTAGTGTGGTACAATCTAGGGTAGGACAATACTGTACACTACAAATCTGCTACTGTACATAACATTCCTGACACTGTACAGTATAAATCTCTGTTCATAACAATTCTTAATACATGTACTATACAAAAAAACAGTACTATGTTGCATAACATAGCGCAGCACACTACAAATGTACTGTACATAACTTCCTAACACTGTACACTACAAATGTACTGTACATAACATCCTAACACTGTACACTACAGATGTACTGTACATAACATCCTAATACTGTACACTACAGATGTACTGTACATAACATCCTAACACTGTACACTACAAATGTACTGTACATAACATCCTAACACTGTACACTACAAATGTACTGTACATAACATCCTAACAATGTACACTACAAATGTACTGTATGAACACCCTTATGTGATACAATCTACAATAGATTAGACATGAAAATACCAATGTTTTTTCAATTTACCAATTACTTAAGAAAAAAATATTGTTAAGAGAGTTTTGTTGAATTTTGTTAAATCCAGTCTTGTTCCTAGTCCCGTTAACTGTGAATGTAGTCTGAGTTGACTTGGATGAAGCTAGAGATGATGATTTAAAAATGTGCATGACTACAAACCAGCACTAACCCCATTATAACATGTACCATATCTAACAAGCTGTATGCATATTAATCTCCTTCCATGAACATTCCAATAAGCTTTTAATTCAGAAGCATTTGTTATAATGAATGTCTGTTTAATAGTATGCATGGTGTAATGAATGCCAGTTGTGATGACAAAGGAAACACTGTATGATCATTCAAGCTTTGAAATTGCAAAAATTGTTGATGGTTTTGATAGATGTTATTCATGAAAGTTCCTCATCAAAATTTAAAAAAACCAACTCAAAAGTGAAATTTGTGTCAGTCTAATCAGAGAAAATCTATTTATATTTTTTTTTTAAAGTTCTAACTGTTTCTAATTTTGAACATTTAATTTGCTTCCCTTTTTCATCAACCACATCAACAATTCTTTGCTGTAAAAAGTTTGAAAATACCATTATGTTTTACAAAGTGCAAAATGCAGTTTTAAAATGCTAAAAAAATAAAAATAAAAATTGAGAATGCAGGTGGCAGCATTGACGGGTGCACAAGGAGATTACAACACTAACTGGTATGGCTGCAGTATCAAATCATATACCTGCTTGCTATTTGAATTTCCATTTTCCTGAAATTGAATAATACCAAAATGTATAACCCAATATTTGATCTCATTACATTGCACCAAGTGAAATTTCACTGAGGAGAATATCACCTCTTGTACTGTCCACAGCCTAGTTATTAGTTTTATCATATTATACTTACCTTGGCTATAACAAATTCAAAAGCTATCAAAGTGTCAATTCTACAATCAATCACATAAAATGAGTTCCGCATTCTGCAATTGCACATGAACAGGCTGGCAGTGAATCAAGGGGATTCAGTACAATGGAAATTGAAGTGATTGATGAGCCATAAAATGATTTATGTACATTGTATATATAAACATATAGCAATTTTACCAAAAGCCAAGATAACGATTATGAACAGACTCCAAAAAACGCATGAGTAGCCTCTTGACTCACATGGGTTATTATAACATCCAGACTATACATGTGTACAGGACTACCGCCCCTAAACTTTATAAGAGTACAGACTCCGGACTATACATGTGTACAGCCCCTAAACTATACAAGAGTACAGACTCCAGACTATACATGGGTACAGCCCCTAAACTATACAAGAGTACAGCCTCCACACTATACATGTGTACAGAACCTAAACTATACAAGGGTACAGACTCCAGACTATACATGTGTACAGCCCCTAACCTATAAAAGAGTACAGCCGCCAGACTATACATGTGTACAGCCCCTAAATACAGAACCTAAACTATACAAGAGTACAGCCTCCAGACTATACATTTGTACAGCCCCTAAACTATACAAGAGTACAGACTCCAGACTTTACATGTGTACAGCCCCTAAACTATATAAGATTACAGCCTCCAGACTTTACATGTGTACAGCCCCTAAACTATACAAGAGTACAGACTCCGGACTATACATGTGTACAGCCCCTAAACTATACAAGGGGACAGACTCCAGACTATACATGTGTACAGCCCCTAAACTATACAAGAGTACAGACTCCAGACTATACATGTGTACATGCCCTAAACTATATAAGAGTACAGCCTCCAGACTATACATGTGTACAGCCCCTAAACTATATAAGAGCACAGACTCCAGACTATACATGTGTACAGCCCCTAAACTATACAAGGGGACAGACTCCAGACTTTACATGTGTACAGCCCCTAAACTATATAAGAGTACAGACTCCAGATTTTACATGTGTACATGCCCTAAACTATATAAGAGTACAGCCTCCAGACTTTACATGTGTACATGCCCTAAACTATATAAGAGTACAGCCTCCAGACTTTACATGTGTACATGCCCTAAACTATATAAGAGTACAGCCTCCAGACTTTACATGTGTACATGCCCTAAACTATATAAGAGTACAGCCTCCAGGCTATACATGTGTACAGCCCCTAAACTATACAAGAGTACAGCCTTCAGACTATACATGTGTACAGCTCCTAAACTATACAAGAGTACAGACTCCAGACTATACATGTGTACAGCCCCTAAACTATATAAGAGTACAGAGTATCCAGAATACATATTACCAACATAAAGATAACAGACTGCCAGTAGGATGAATATGTATATTAGAATGATAAGCATTACCTCTGTAAAATGAGATGATAATACATACTGATAATATCATACTCAAATTAATCATAATTAAATGACATGCATGGAGACAAACATGTTATGGATATGTGTACATTATAACAACAGCTGACAGTTGGTTTGTTAATACTGAATGTTCATACAAACTTCTAAAATCAATTACAGTTGTATAATTATAAACAGAAATATTTAATATAAACACATTATGTAACTTTTAAGGATGGGTTATTGTCTCAAGAAACAGAAAATTATTTTATTTTCTTAATTTGTTTTTACTGTAAAAAGTTCCAATATTCTGGACTTCAAAGCATACCTGAAATATTTGAGCCCAGATGTTATTATAAAAGACGACTGATCCTCAAATAAATTTAGTATCAGTAAAAGTGAAGGACTGTGGTAGTCGGTCAAAGTGAGATCAATTGACCCGGTGTGGATCAATCTACTGTAGATGTTGAGGTGACATATTACCCCGAGGATCATTATGTTTCTCCCCAGCCTGTGCTATACAGTCTAGAATTGACTTGTAACGGAGCAGCAGACATCAAATTATCACAGAAGAAACCAACAGATACTGTAACAGATACACAGCACATATTATATACAGGTACGTGTTTAGCCAACGTTTATTAGATATATGTCACTTACAATAGGGGGAAGGCCCAATGTGGTGTTTTTGGCAATTACATTGTGGTGATGGAAAGGTTCATCTTCCTCACCAAAGTCATCTTCATCTTCCTCACCTTCATGTTGTTTCTGGGAGAGACAACACAACAAATATTGATCCATCGTAACACTTATAAACAAATATCAGTACTGTCATAAACATTAAACATATGGCTTTACGGTATATTTTGCCCTTGAAGGTCGACAGAATCTGGACCTGAGATGCAAAGGAGAATATTGCAGAGCATGACATAAAATAAGATTACTCGAAAATTATAATCACATCTCTGTTATCATTACAAACAATAGAATTACCAAATACATCACAATACAGTACTATGCGGTATCAATAGATGACAATGAGGGTAATAAGTATATCTGGCAAGTTTCATTCAAATCGGATAATTCCTGAAAACAAATATTGCCTTTAAACAAATCTGTATATTAATGACTGATAAAACTCCCTAAGGCTGCCTTTGCATATAACATAAAAAGTACACACAAAAATGAAAGTTATATAAGGATTCACATACCTTTCTGTCCAATTGATATGTTTCTGGCTAGGTTAGATAGTACTACTAGTCTACATAATTATACACTATATAAAGATTTATTGGCTCAATCACATAGCAATATGCATTCATAGACTCATGCAAGCCTTTTTCATTCCATAATAAAGCAAGAGGCCCTTGGGTCGTTACTGCTCCCTTGTGACAGAAAACTTTAACAAGTAGGTCAAATACATTTAAAATGAATGTATTTGATTCATTACTACATATTACATTAGCTGTATCAGCTATATTACAGCTGAACCAGCTATATATTACAGCTGAATCAGCTATATTACAGCTATGTGACTCACAGTTCTGTAAATAACGGTGTTAGTTTTTGAGCATTATGGGCCCTTACGACCTCAGAATGCAAGCTATCATAAGTTTAGGCCTTATAGTTCTATAGGAGTAATTGCTTACAGTAAAAAGTTGATGATATACAGACACTGCACCAGTTTGTAAATTCACTGGTACATTCGTGTAAGGACCAATATAAAACCTAACTTGATTCAAGGTTACACTGACTTGCTCCATGGTAAAACCTTGGGATGCAAAAAATATACATTTCCGTATTTCAGAGGGAGTGATGTTTGAAATCAGTGAATGATTCATCATACAGTTTTCTTTTAAATGGATATGTCATGCATCAAACAAAATAATTAAAATGTTTTTATAAAATATATTCTCAAATACCTAAAATGACTATAAAAAGCTTACATTCATGCAATCTAAGACATAAACCACTATCTACTTGAATCTGTATATATATTGTTATACTTTGGTGTTTACCTGGTCTAATACATTTACAATATCTCCCTGTTTATATATATTATTTACCTGGACTAAGACAATACACTATCTACCTGTATATATAATTATATGTTACATTGTTCTTTACCTGCTCATAACTTAGGAAAGGCACTACATACTGAACAAAAAAAACAATCATTTTAGACATGTGAATTTCAGTTCTTCAGGAGAAGTGCAAACAATGTTTTTCAACAAAGGGACATAGCTCCATAAAAAGGGGGAGGTAACTCCATTTGTTCATTAATTCATACCCCCTCAATGTAAGTACTATGTGTATCAAGTATAAAAAGGGCATAGCTCAGTAAATTTGGGATCTAGACATGTACACTTGCACATTTATATAGATCATTCATAACTATTCCACACAATATGAAGTTAATTATTTCTTAAAACCTCAACTGTGACAACATCTAACTCTGCCAAAATTACAGGCCCTAGGAGTATGATTAACAATCTATACTTTAGTTCAAATGTCTTCTAGTGTTTCAGGTCATATCAAAACATTTTATTTTACTTGCACAATGTTTATCTTCACTGAAATTAGAGCTAATTTAAAAAATACTTGATTTTGAAGTAATTTAAAACCATTCATGATGTTTCATGGTCCAGGGACCACGATTCTTGGTTAGTACTGTTGCAATATTTGTGACTGGCATGGCGTCTCTTATTTTGTGATTGTGTCTAATACGTGAAGTAAGGAATAACCAATCACAGTCTGTCAGCTGTGGTATAACACTCAAACAGTGCTGAATCACAAGAAACACACTCACAGTCATGTTTACTACACAGCAATTTACATCACAAACTTACAAAATAAAGGTATCAAATATTCATAATTATGACACAAAAAGAGATGTCAATAATTGATAATTCCTGGCTGACTTATAAACAAGTTTACAGATAAACATATAGGTGGGAACACGATAGACATCATAGACACATACAGTGGTGAGACACACTGCCAATCCTTTGCGTACTTACTGGTCTGTTGCCTTCTGATCTGAATGACTATAGGGACAGAAATAGTAGTATTTGTTTAGATAGGTCCCCTACTGGGACAGAAACAGTAATATTGTTTAGACAGGTCCCATACTGGGACAGAAACAGTAACATTGTTTAGACAGGTCCCATACTGGGACAGAAACAGTAACATTGTTTAGATAGGTCCCATACTGGGACAGAAATAGTAGCATTTGTTTAGATAGGTCCCCTACTGGGACAGAAACAGTAACGTTGTTTAGATAGGTTCCCTACGGGGCCAAAACAGTAACATTGTTTAGATAGGTACCCTACTGGGACAGAAACAGTAGCATTGTTTAGATAGGTCCCATACTGGGACAGAAATAGTAGGATTTGTTTAGATAGGTCCCCTACTGGGACAGATCCAGTAACATTATTTAGATAGGTCCCCTACTGGGACAGGGACAGTAACATTGTTTAGATAGGTCCCCTACTGGGACAGGGACAGTAACATTGTTTAGATAGGTCCTCTACTGGGACAGAACCAGTAACATTGTTTAGATAGTTCCCCTACTGGGACTGAAACAGTAACATTGTTTAGATAGGTCCTCTACTGGGCGAAAACAGTAACATTGTTAAGATAGGTTCCCTTTATGGACAGAAGTAACATTGTTTAGATAGGTCCCCTACTGAGCCAAAACAGTAATGTTGTTTAGATAGGTTCCCTACTGAGCCAAAACAGTAATGTTGTTTAGATAGGTTCCCTACTGAGCCAAAACAGTAATGTTGTTTAGATAGGTTCCCTACTGAGCCAAAACAGTAATATTGTTTAGATAGGTCTCATATGAGGACAGAAACAGTAACATTGTTTAGATAGGGCCCATACTGGGACAGAAACAGTAACATTGTTTAGATAGGGCCCATACTGGGACAGAAACAGTAACATTGTTTATATAGAGTCCCTACTGGGACAGAACCAGTAACAATGTTTAGATAGGTCCCCTACTGGGCCAGAAACAGTAACATTGTTTAGATAGGGCCCATACTGGGACAGAAACAGTAACATTGTTTATATAGAGTCCCTACTGGGACAGAACCAGTAACAATGTTTAGATAGGTCCCCTACTGGGCGAAACAGAAACATTGTTTAGATTGGTCCCCTACGGGGCGAAAACAGTTACATTGTTTAGATAGGTCGCCTACTGGGCGAAAACAGTAACATTGTTAAGATAGGTTCCCTATATGGACAGAACTTGTAAAATTGTTTAGATAGGTCACTTATTTGCATACACTGATACAAAGATAGGTTCCTTATATGAACAGAAACAGTGACATTGTTTATATAGGTCTAATATAAAGACAGAACCAGTAACATTGTTTAGATAGTTCCCCTACTGGGACAGAAACAGTAACATTATTTAGATAGGTCCCCTACTGGGACATAAACAGTAACATTGTTTAGATAGGTCCTCTACTGGGCGAAAACAGTAACATTGTTAAGATAGGTTCCCTTTATGGACAGAACTAGTAAAATGGTTAAGATAGGTCCCCTACTGGGACAGAAATAGTAACATTGTTTAGATAGGTTCCTTATATGGACAGAACCAGTAACATTGTTTACATAGGTCTCATATAAGGACAGAACCAGTAACACTGTTTAGATAGGTTCCTTATATGAACAGAAACAGTAACATTGCTTAGATAGGTTCCTTATATGGACAGAAACAGTAACATTGTTTAGATAGGGCCCATACTGGGACAGAAACAGTAACATTGTTTAGATAGGGCCCATACTGGGACAGAAACAGTAACATTGTTTAGATAGGTCTCATATGAGGACAGAAACAGTAACATTGTTTAGATAGGTTCCCTACTGGAACAGAACCAGTAACATTGTTTAGATAGTTCCCCTACTGGGACAGAAACAGCAACATTGTTTAGATAGGTCCCCTACTTGGACAGAAACAATAACATTGTTTAGATAGGTTCCCTACTGAGCCAAAACAGTAATATTGTTTAGATAGGTCTCATATGAGGACAGAAACAGTAACATTGTTTAGATAGGGCACCTACTGGGACAGAAACAGTAACGTTGTTTAGATAGGTTCCCTACTGGGCCAAAACAGTAATATTGTTTAGATAGGTCTCATATGAGGACAGAAACAGTAACATTGTTTAGATAGGGCACCTACTGGGACAGAAACAGTAACGTTGTTTAGATAGGTTCCCTACTGGGACAGAAACAGTAACATTATTTAGATAGGTCCCCTACTGGGACAGGGACAGTAACATTGTTTAGATAGGTCCTCTACTGGGACAGAACCAGTAACATTATTTAGATAGGTCCCATACTGGGACAGAAACAGTAACATTGTTTATATAGAGTCCCTACTGGGACAGAACCAGTAACAATGTTTAGATAGGTCCCCTACTGGGCCAGAAACAGTAACATTGTTTAGATAGGGCCCATACTGGGACAGAAATAGTAGCATTTGTTTAGATGGGTCCCCTACTGGGACAGAAACAGTTACATTGTTTAGATAGGTCCCCTACTTGGACAGAAACAATAACATTGTTTAGATAGGTTCCTTATATGAACAGGCACAGTAACATTGTTTAGATAGGTTCCTTATATGAACATAAACTGTGACATTGTTTATATAGGTCTAATATAAAGACAGAACCAGTAACATTGTTTAGATAGTTCCCCTACTGGGACAGAAACAGTAACGTTGTTTAGATAGGTTCCCTACGGGGCCAAAACAGTAACATTGTTTAGATAGGTTCCTTATATGGACAGAAACAGTAACATTGTTTAGATAGGTTCCTTATATGAACAGACACAGTAACATTGTTTAGATAGGTTCCCTACTGGAACAGAACCAGTAACATTGTTAAGATAGGTCCCCTTTATGGACAGAACTAGTAAAATTGTTGAGATAGGTCCCCTACTGGGACAGAACTAGTAACATTGTTTAGATAGTTCCCCTACTGGGACTGAAACAGTAACATTGTTTAGATAGGTCCCCTACTGGGCGAAAACAGTAACATTGTTAAGATAGGTTCCCTTTATGGACAGAACTAGTAAAATTGTTAAGATAGGTCCCCTACTGGGACAGAAACAGTAACATTGTTTAGATAGGTTCCCTACTGGAACAGAACCAGTAACATTGTTTAGATAGGTCCCCTACTGGGACAGAAACAGTAACATTGTTTATATAGAGTCCCTACTGGGACAGAACCAGTAACATTGTTTATATAGGTCCCCTACTGGGACAGAAACAGTAACATTGTTTAGATAGGTTCCCTACTGGAACAGAACCAGTAACATTGTCTAGATAGGTCCCCTACTGGGACAGAAACAGTAACATTGTTTAGATAGGTTCCCTACTGGAACAGAACCAGTAACATTGTTTAGATAGGACCCCTACTGGGACAGAAACAGTAACATTGTTTATATAGGTTCCCTACTGGGACAGAAACAGTTACATTATTTAGATAGGTCTCATTTAAGGACAGAACCAGTAACATTGTTTAGATAGGTCCCCTACTGGGATAGAAACAGTTACATTGTTTAGATAGGTCCCCTACTGGGCGAAAACAGTAACATTGTTAAGATAGGTTCCCTATATGGACAGAACTAGTAAAATTGTTAAGATAGGTCCCCTACTGGGACAGAAACAGTAACATTGTTTATATAGGTCCCCTACTGGGACAGAAACAGTTACATTATTTAGATAGGTCTCATTTAAGGACAGAACCAGTAACATTGTTTAGATAGGTCCCCTACTGGGCGAAAACAGTAACATTGTTAAGATAGGTTCCCTATATGGACAGAACTTGTAAAATTGTTTAGATAGGTCCCTTATTTGCATACACTGATACAAAACATGTATGTATGGTGTTTAGAGTATGTCTTTATGAGGTAAAAGTCTTTGCAATGTGCAGATACTTTTCTGGGTGTGGTTTACCTATCACAAAGTTACATTCTGATACCTGTAATACCTGTTTATAGGCCCCATCACCTATCACAATGTTACATTCTGATACCTGTAATACCTGTTTATAGGCCCCATCACCTATCACAAAAGTTACATTCTGATACCTGTAATACCTGTTTATAGGCTCCATCACCTATCACAAAGTTACATTCTGATACCTGTAATACCTGTTTATAGGCTCCATCACCTATCACAATGTTACGTTCTGTTACCTGTAATACCTGTTTATAGGCTCCATCACCTATCACAAAGTTACATTCTGATACCTGTAATACCTGTTTATAGGC
>NW_018408699.1:229101-251454 GCF_002113885.1 Mizuhopecten yessoensis
TACCTGTAATACCTGTTTATAGGCTCCATCACCTATCACAATGTTACGTTCTGTTACCTGTAATACCTGTTTATAGGCCCCATCACCTATCACAATGTTACACTCTGTTACCTGTAATACCTGTTTATAGGCCCCATCACCTATCACAATGTTACGTTCTGTTACCTGTAATACCTGTTCAAGGCCACTTATATCCAAGTATCCTTACCTTTAACTGGCGGTACTTCAGATGTCTGGGGGTAACCTGACCAAACTCTTTGGCATTTTCAGCCCACAAAGCCTGCAGGTATCTCTTTTGCTGGTATTCATTTTCCTGAAGAAAAAAACCCAGGAATAGCTTAAATTTTGTATTCATTTGTGTTGTTTTAAAATAAGATAATCATACTTGTATATGTATAGATACAACTTCCTTAGTGTAAAACACGAAATAAGGTTTGTAATGAAAGTTGTTCAAATCATCACATCAAACTTCTGCGGCGAAAGCCTTAAAGCCTTTAACATTAACTTCTTACATCTACAGCTCCAAGATATCCATAAACAGGCACGTAAGTCCTGCAATGATTTGTGTTAAAACCTAGCTTCTGTTATAGTCCATGTTGACCTGTTAACACTAGAAAGCTCCTTTTCATAACTTTAGTCCAATGTCACGACCTTGAAAAGTTGAACTACAGATAGAGCATACTCTTAAATGAATACCTTTACCTAATAAAGATCTGGTATCCGATGTTCAGTAGAAGAAGATGGATGTTGATAACAAATGCATGCACATTGGTAATATTTTCACTGTATGCATTGTACTCTTGTATGGTTATAATAGTTCCCACATATGAAAAAACCAATGTGAGAGAACTTGCATATTTCCCTTAATTTAAGAAATAGGGGTGTACAATTACATATTTAGAACACTTACCCAAAAGCAGATTTTGAAAACTCTCTGTTGGTTTGACCTATAAGTCCATAGTAAATATTTAACATTTTTACAAGCCCTGACATAAAATTTACTAGTTCCTAGCATCAAGCTGCTAGAATTGTACACCCCTAGCTGTGAGTCCATTGGGATGAAATTTTTGGCTGTTTTCATTTTCATTTAAAAGACTGCATACATATAAGTCGTTCATATAGGGTTATGGCTAACAATTCATGCCAACAAATGGGTTTTTTTCAAAAGTAACAAATTATTACACTACGAAGGTACTGGTTTTTTTCGATAATGTATTCTGGTATTTTGGATATACATATATATAAACATGCCTCCATGATATTGATATACCTCAAACGTGGGTCAGTCAAGGAACTGACACGCTGGCAATTTAGCAAATACACATATTGAGGTGGGTTAAGTTTTAAAACCATTTTGCTTTACCAAGTCCACAATCAAATTGTACGAGGTTGAATCTTTCTTTCACAATCCATTTGTTGTGATATAAGATGTGATGGTAGACGACTAATTCTAGAGAAATCATGTTCCCTACTGTAATACATTACTTTGTATCAGACCATAGTTACTGTTGAATATCGATTTTTCAATAAAACTCCAGGGTCGTATATAAATCCTACAAAAAGTATCCAAGGTTTAACCATTTTGTCATTCAGTAGGTTTTTTATGTCATAAATCAATGGTTGATTTATTCAACAGCAAATAGATACTGAATTTAAATACCAAAGGAATATGAGTACAGTGTCAATAACCAGTCAACAATGAGCCAGGGTTGATGGCATTATGAAGTGTTACTTTATTGGTAATTGGGTGTTTGCCTATTTGAGGATAGTCTGAATTATTCTGACGTTTTATCGACTTTTTTCATATCGGTCTGTCGTCGATTAACGTCAGAACTCCGGCCCTCTATAATATGTGGGAAATATGCGACCCGCGCCCGGAGCGCACTTCAAACTGATATTTTAGTAACAAATCATCACTTTCACACACATGTCGTACATGGATCGAAAAATCTATTCTTTATGCACTAGGTGGTATCAATAACATGTTTCAAAGATCATTACGAAAAGTATTTTCCAACGTTTTCTATACCAACCCATGTTTTTAACGGAAATCAGGCCATGAGCGATGTCACATGACTTGACGAGATCTCGCGTTATCGAAGGTATTTCCCAACGTTATGACGTAGGCCGGCGAGATTTTAGTCACGTGGCATTAGAAGGCGGGGCTATCAAAAAACTAGAGTAAAACAGAGTGAGTTTGAAAAGATATGTTTTTAGTGATTGTATTGGTTGTTTGAGGCATGTGATGTATGTTCATCTTGTGCATAAAGAATAGATCTTTCTATCCATGTGCGACATGTGTGTGAAAGTGACGATTTGTTTCTAAAATTTCAGTTTGAAGTGCGCTCCGGGCGCGGGGCGGATATTTCCCGCATATTATAGAGGGCCGGAGTTCTGACGTTAATCAACGACAGACGGATATGTAAAAAGTCGATAAAACGTCAGAATAATTCTGACTAGTTTGAGGAGACACTTCCCACATGGCATTTCTCCTGGTATATAATCAATAGATGAGCCTCCAGGATAACATTTCTCAATCACATGGTTTCATTTAAACTAAAACATAAGACTACATATGTTTAATTGATTTAATATGTAGGCTAGCACTAGACAAACAATATAGCCTAACAATTTCAGCATATTCATCCATACCCATTGTGAGTGTTCCTGTAATAGATACCTCATTTAACTAAATTTTCTTATAAAAAACTTCAGCTATCAATAACATTAAAAACACTTCAACAAAAACTTCTACTTTGTCAGTGCCAAATATCAATTTGGTTGTAAATCTGCACTATTTCATAACATAAGACTTTTCCATTATCTTGGGGTCTGATAAGTACTGGTAATAGTGAGATTGTTACATTATACTGGGGTCTGATAAATACTGGTAATAGTGAGATTGTTTCATTATCCTTGGGTCTGATAAATACTGGTAATAGTGAGATTGTTTCATTATCCTGGGGTCTGATAAATACTGGTAATAGTGAGATTGTTTCATTATCCTGGGGTCTGATAAATACTGGTAATAGTGAGATTGTTTCATTATCCTGGGGTCTGATAAATACTGGTAATAGTGAGATTGTTTCATTATCCTGGGGTCTGATAAATACTGGTAATAGTGAGATTGTTTCATTATCCTGGGGTCTGATAAATACTGGTAATAGTGAGATTGTTTCATTATCCTGGGGTCTGATAAATACTGGTAATAGTGAGATTGTTTCATTATCCTGGGGTCTGATAAATACTGGTAATAGTGAGATTGTTTCATTATCCTGGGGTCTGATAAATACTGGTAATAGTGAGATTGTTTCATTATCCTGGGGTCTGATAAATACTGGTAATAGTGAGATTGTTTCATTATCCTGGGGTCTGATAAATACTGGTAATAGTGAGATTGTTTCATTATCCTGGGGTCTGATAAATACTGGTAATAGTGAGATTGTTTCATTATCCTGGGGTCTGATAAATACTGGTAATAGTGAGATTGTTTCATTATCCTGGGGTCTGATAAATACTGGTAATAGTGAGATTGTTTCATTATACTGGGGTCTGATAAATACTGGTAATAGTGAGATTGTTTCATTATCCTGGGGTCTGATAAATACTGGTAATACTGAGATTGTTTCATTATACTGGGGTCTGATAAATACTGGTAATAGTGAGATTGTTACATTATACTAGGGTCCCATTGTAATGGAACATGACATTGTTTTAACTGCCAAACTTAGCAATGGTTACATCAAAGCAAGACTCCTTGCATGTTTTCTGTGACTAAGAGAATCCCATTATTTAACAATGTTTGTAACCATGAGAAAAAATTATGAGATGATCGGAAGACATTTTTATAATTTTAGGTTTATAAGAGGCAAAACAACAGATATAATAGACTTTCAGAAAAATGATGAGCAGCCCCATGCTATAACCAATATTTCAAGCTGTGCGAAGTAAATGTACTTACTAAGTCATCGTTTTTATACACTGGCTGAGCACGATCCAGTCGCCGGGCAATACCAATGTTCTGCATCTGTATATCCCGTAACATCTTCTCTCGGCTGCCGTAGTTTAAACTACAACACAAATGCAGCTTAATCAAATACCTGATCTTTGAATACTTTAAATCAATTAAGTTTCATGTGTACCTGTAAGTTTTATTTGCGAATATTTACGACTGAAAGGATGCTATTTTGATACATGTACATTGTAGTTATTATATAATTATGAAATTAACATCTCTGGAAGATTTAATTCCTGATTTGAAAATCTCCTTGTCAAGATTATATATATAGTTCAAGTCATATACAGTAGTTGTCATTAGACCTAGATACAGAAAATCTCCTTGTCAAGATTATATATAGCTTCAAGTCATATACAGTAGTTGTCATTAGACCCATACAGAAAATCTCCTGGTCAAGATTATATATAGCTTCAAGTCATATACAGTAGTTGTCATTAG
The DNA here is from genome assembly GCF_002113885.1 of Mizuhopecten yessoensis. Lineage (NCBI taxonomy): Eukaryota > Metazoa > Mollusca > Bivalvia > Pectinida > Pectinidae > Mizuhopecten > Mizuhopecten yessoensis. Next base: position 233,558 of record NW_018408699.1, read on the forward strand.
ACCTATACAGAAAATCTCCTTGTCAAGATTATATATAGCTTCAAGTCACATACAGTAGTTGTCATTAGACCTATACAGAAACAAATCTTAAAGTAGAACCAGATTTTCTTTCTATCAATAATACTAATATCAAACTCACAGATATGACCATGATCTTAGATTTTTTAACGTTAAGAATTATCATCATTATTAGATTCTTAACTATCAACACAAAAGAGGTAATTAGGGACATTAAGAAAGCAATTAAAAATAACTACCTTGATGAGCGAGAATGTCTTGTATGAAGTAGGAGATAGATTGACCAACAGAAACTCATGATTTTATGTGGGAAATTGAACTTGACATTCTATCTATAGTCATGTTGACTTTGATATTTTCAAAGCTATTACAAGAAAACACTTTGGGCAAAGTCTGAGGTTGATTGTCCACCAATAGGAACTCGTTGTATAAAAGCCTTCAATGTGTACAACACGTTTGTCTATCACAGTGTAAGATCCTCACCTCTTGGGCTCATACTCGTTCCAATTGTCTATCTCTGGTCTGCTCTTCATGATGTGGGTCATCTTCTGTAGGAGCACCTTGTTCTCATGGTCCACTTCAGCCTGTCTCTCTTCCTCTTGCTGTAACCAACAAATTAAAACAGTTATGATCTGGGGCTAAAAACCTCCCTTCACTGAAAGTATTGGGAGGCCTAATTACGTCAATATAATAGGGTCCTAGTTAAAAACATATAACACGTAAACCAGTATTAATTTTATCAAAATGTATATATACATGATGTTTTAAACTAGCTGTGCATCTCATGGGACCCATTATGACAATTGTTCAGGGTTAAGGGAAACAGGTTTTGTGTGAGGTATGGAAATTTAAGGGTCTGGTGAGTTCTTGCTTTTAAGGTTTTCTTACATTAATACAACAATCTATTAAGAAAATAGGACCTGTGAAATGATTTTTTTGTATTTTATTACATGACCTGTGCTACTTTACTGTATTCCTCCAGCACAAGCATATTGAAATGTCTCTCCATTTCCATTGATGCTTCAGGTAGGGACATGCCATATGCAATATTTTTTCTATCACAAAATTCTAGAATTGAGAATAATTTTCCAATTCCCCACCCACCATTAACGACACCTTCAGATGTGTTTGGGTGCCTTGATGATAAATAAATGTTGAATTGCTCAGCCATGTCACTGCATACTAGGGATAGCTTTACATCTAAAACACATCACTGTACAGCAGTCAGGTCAAAGGGATGGATGGAGCTTGATAAATTGTGATATTACAACCATTATTTACACCTCAGTGCAATCTTTACAGCATGCAGAATTTTAAAATGTCCAAGCGCCAATGGAACGGGTCATTAGAGCGACATACCATGCATAGTGATAAATGAGATGTTAGGACACAATCAATCCTAGCCACTAACACACAATTCAATATCTCACATTATACATTTACAAAGGTGTTCAGGTCTGCACATATTCTCATCAAACTTGAGTTGAGACTTGTGAGCTATAGAAAATCTCTGTGTCGGGCACTTACTGCCAAGTTAAGGTGGAAGATTGGGATTTAAATCCAATTTTCTCAAACAATAAACATGTCATTCATGGTACCAGTACAATGTCCTCCCCACCGTAAAACTTACACTGAATATACACCTGGTTTAATCCCAGGGTAACAGCTATAAAACTGTATAAATCAATATGTGAAAAAGGTAGTTAAAAACATGAAATCTATCTCCTTCTCTAGTAATCTTACATCAATGTCCAACATGGAATGTGATCAGAATTGTATGGGTATAAAAGAGAAATAAATGCAATGGATTAAAAGATAAAACCTGTGTATTACTGTAACAGCCAATCTAATCGGTACTGTGATCAGCACTATCAGATTTACAGTGACAGTTTCCTATTTGTGATTTAGGACTCTCCTTTTAATCTCTACATGGTTTGGGCACTTCAGGGAATCCCTTCCAACTCAGTACTTAGATCTTATTACCAATCTGTCTTCCCATTTTGGAACAAGATGGAACTGCATCACATACAGAGTGCTGGATACATATCTGTCTGCCTGTTTGTGCCACAGACATAGGTCTGACCCAACAGTGTGTATGATTACCATGTCATCTTGTTTGTACCCCAGGCATAGGCCCTACCCAACGGTGTGTATGATTACCAAGTCATCCTGTTTGTACCCCAGAGATAGGCCCTATATAGCTACCCAACAGTGTGTTTGAATACCAAGTCATCCTGTTTGTACACCAGACATAGGCCCTATATAGCTACCCAACAGTGTGTTTGAATACCAAGTCATCCTGTTTGTACACCAGACATAGGCCCTATATAGCTACCCAACAGTGTGTTTGAATACCAAGTCATCCTGTTTGTACACCAGACATAGGCCCTATATAGCTACCCAACAGTGTGTATGATTACCAAATCATCCTGTTTGTACCCCAGACATAGGCCCTACCCAACGGTGTGTATGATTACCAAGTCATCCTGTTTGTTCCCCAGACATAGGCCCTATATAGCTACCCAACAGTGTGTATGAATCCCAAGTCATCCTGTTTGTACCCCAGATATAGGCCCTATATAGCTACCCAACAGTGTGTTTGAATACCAAGTCATCCTGTTTGTACACCAGACATAGGCCCTATATAGCTACCCAACAGTGTGTTTGAATACCAAGTCATCCTGTTTGTACACCAGACATAGGCCCTATATAGCTACCCAACAGTGTGTTTGAATACCAAGTCATCCTGTTTGTACACCAGACATAGGCCCTATATAGCTACCCAACAGTGTGTATGATTACCAAATCATCCTGTTTGTACCCCAGACATAGGCCCTGCCCAACAGTGTGTATGATTACCATGTCATCTTCTTTGTACCCCAGACACAGGCCCTACCCACAGTGTGTATGATTACCATGTCATCTTGTTTCTACCCCAGACACAGGCCCTACCCAACAGTGTGTATTATTACCAAGTCATCCTGTTTGTACCCCAGAGATAGGCCCTATATAGCTACCCAACAGTGTGTTTGAATACCAAGTCATCCTGTTTGTACACCAGACATAGGCCCTATATAGCTACCCAACAGTGTGTATGATTACGAAGTCATCCTGTTTGTACCCCAGACACAGGCCCTACCCAACGGTGTGTATGATTACCAAGTCATCCTGTTTGTACCCCAGATATAGGCCCTACCCAACAGAGTGTATGATTACCATGACATCTTGTTTGTACCTCAGACATAGGACCTAGCTACCCAACAGAGTGTATGATTACCATGACATCTTGTTTGTACCTCAGACATAGGACCTAGCTACCCAACAGAGTGTATGATTACCATGACATCTTGTTTGTACCTCAGACATAGGACCTAGCTACCCAACAGAGTGTATGATTACCATGTCATCTTGTTTGTACCCCCGATATAGGCCCTATATAGCTACCCAACAGTGTGTATGATTACGAAGTCATCCTGTTTGTACCCCAGACACATACAGAGTGCTGGATACATATCTGTCTGCCTGCTTGTGCCACAGACATAGGTCTGACCCAACAGTGTGTATGATTACCATGTCATCCTGTTTGTACCCCAGACACAGGCCCTACCCAACAGTACCCAACCAAGTCATCTTATTTATAGCACAAAATACTACTTAAAAACTACAGCATAGAAACAAACCACAACACTCAACCACAGAGATGACATCTAGCAGCCATGTTGAATTTTCAGATTTTGTTCAAGATGAAACTTTAGAGGTAATTTACATTGCAGACATGTAAAGATAGTTTAATGAAAGTCAAAACAATTCTTCAAGATCTTAGCATGAAAACCTAAGTTGTGTGGGTGCTTTTGGGGCCAACAAAATGATCCCTACCTGTCACCTTTGCTTCATTGACAACACATAAGCAAAGTATGAATAACAAAAATATGTCGCTTAAAAAAAAAAGTATCACAGAAAAGCTGAACTCCGACTAAAACTGAAAACTCCACCACAGAGACGTTTAATTTCCGTTAATGTGGGCAAGACAGGAAACGATTTATAGAGCAAAGAATTATCTCTGTACTTGCAACGATGTTATTTTAATCTGTAATACCTAGTTAAAAGCCAATACATCAATAAAAAGTCACAATAAAAAGGGATTCCACCATTCCTGTTATTAATCCCTATTTGTATTGTTAGGAAATATTCAATAGTATTATACATGCTAAGTACGCTAAGCGTAATCCTGGGGATTGACATATATACCAGGCTATAGTGAAATATAATAGAAATTGATAATATTTTCACTACACATTATAGAAATGTCTTTGAAGGTTTAAGAAGGTTTTGTTTATGTATACCTACGTGCCCAATGTATACCTACATACCCATTTAAATTTCTCTTTCAAAGAGCCAAGATTGTATAATTACCATGACTTAGAAACAATATAAGAAATAAACAAGAGTACCGCGGGGCGGACCAATATACGCCCTTCGAATGTCATATAGTGTTATATACTTTCTTACATTGAAATAAGATCTGCATCATTCTAAGAGTGGTTAGCTGACATGCTATAAAAAATGTAGGAGAAAATTCCCGGACAAAAAAACAAATACTGAAATGAACAAAATGCAATAACTTTTGCAAAAATCGTTGAATCAAAATTCTTTTAAGGGGGACACAATTTCATATCATGATTATAATGTATACTAAGTTTCAAAGAGATCGGTTGAAAAATGTAGGAAGAGATCGCCGGACAAACAAAAGTTTACGCCGGACGGACGGCCGGCCCGACGGACGGAAGACCCCATACCATAATACTCCCATCAAATTTGACAGGCATATAAAAACAGGGTTTTAAATTTAGCCTACTTCTAAATCATTTATTCACCAATAAGTTCTAAGGTTGACTAGCTAATTCAAAACTTTTCACATAGGTATGATTATTGATTTTATCACAATTAAACATTCACATTCAATTTACCAAAAGAGGAAACTGAAAGTCCATTTCCTATGTAACATCTATCACTATATATATATATGTATATATATACCACCAGTACATAGCTGATCTATACTGAGTCAGGGCCATATCATTGTTGTAGCAACAGGCAAATGTCACTTCCCAAAGAGCCATCCCATTAAATAGGCAGCACTTCCAAATCCTCATTGATCGGAATTATATATGTTTAATGAGTTGTACAACAAGTTCAAAGTAAATATAAAATACCGGCCTTATCTATACCTATGTTACTCCTCAGTAAGTCTTTACAATGAGTAGGAATCACGCAAACTATTAATTTATAACCTACCGTATGTTATCATCTACCAGTATATTGATTTAACGTTGCTTTTTATTTTTTTATTTCGGATAAGATATCTGAACAACAGGGACTTGTAACAGATACATATCCTATGTTACCATTTATTGTCCGTATCTGGTGTGGAATGTTTTGTCATTGTGCCTTTGTGTATAGAAAGTAAAACCCTGCTGACATCCCTGTACAAAGTAACAAGTTAATGGCATTGGTTACAATAACCTTTGAAATGGAAGGGTTCTAATGTGTGTTCAGGAGTAAAACGTGTAAAGACAGACTGTCTCAACGTGCTCTGTTTTGTTTCTAGTAAGAAAAGCTCCAATAACTTTTGCTTCCTAAATATTTAGAATATAACCAGAATTTCACAGCACCATAACTTTTCATTTATGCCTGTTCTTCACTCTATGACAGAATATAGCTAGCTCGCCAAACACGTCTGCTTGCTACGCCTCGCTGCTATAAAGTGATCCCTTTGTCCAGGGAGGGACGCTGAGCCCCATTCCCGCCTGCTGCATGAGCAATTTCATTGGTCAGTATAGGGATGACCACCACATTGATTGGTCCTTGAACATTCTCCATATGTAGCACCGTGTGCAAAGTGCCAAGGTCAGTGATAGCATCTCCTCCCCCTCCCATCCCCTGGGGGCAAAGGAAAGGGGGAGGTAGTGGTGGGCTATACACACACTGACCAACACACATGGCCACACCCCCATCCCCTGGGGGCAAAGGAAAGGGGGAGGGAGTGGTGGGCTATACACACACGGACCAACACACATGGCCACACCCCCATCCCCTGGGGGCAAAGGAAAGGGGGAGGGAGTGGTGGGCTATACACACACGGACCAACACACATGGCCACACTCCCATCCCCTGGGGGCAAAGGAAAGGGTGAGGTAGTGGTGGGCTATACACACACTGACCAACACACATGGCCACACACCCATCCCCTATATTAATAACATATTAACATTTCAATACATCCTACAGTAAGAATTGAGCGGTACTCTCCACCTATTTTCTTCACGTTTGAGTGTTAAGACAAATGTTTTTTTCTAGAAATGTTTGTAAAGAGACCCTGGATATAATTATAAACCTGTAAAATTAATATCTTTGGAAAATAATTACACGTTGCTTTGATTTTTTTCCTGTTTAAGAATAGAAATAATCTGGAAGAAGCTACATTTCCATGTCAGAATTTCTTTCTGATGATTTATTTCAGCATCATATGTAACTTTCAAAGAATCAACTCCAATAATGTTGCAGAATACAACATATCCTTGTCATAGTATAATATTATCTGAATCAAGAATCAATTTTAAGATCTATTTCTTTCGTGCAGTTGAAATCAGTTTATGCATTTTTTTCTACAAGTACAGAAGAATACATCATCTGGCTCTGTGTTCATAAAACTCGAATTACATGTTACTCAAATTACATGTTTAAACATTCATACATCATAATTTCACCCAGCTTTATAGCCTTGCCTATAATGCACTTTAACAATCAAAGTTTTGTGAAATTTTATATGAATTCCTTTCTCAGTTGGAACTGATGAATTGAGGTTGAGCTTCCGAGTTTGATCATGATAACCCTTTTCTGGGGGATTCTGATTGTCTTACCTGTATTCTCTTGAGTCGTACAATAACATGGGGATATTTCTTTGGAGATTTGGTATCTAATCTTGTCCTTGATTCAGCAATCTGAAAAAATATAAATATTGAATTTAAGCAAAAACAATTAAACTGTATAAAGAAGAAGGCACATGCACTCCCATGATATGCTGTAGAATTGTCAGCTATCCCACTACAGACACCAATGCTACTTTCCCACAATCACGACCTTTATCAGGACCTCAACACGACCACACTCGACCTTAAGGTCGTGCTTGGTCATGGAGCATCGTGGCAAATATGCAAATATGTGTCAAGTGTACGAATGTCATACAATCGTCATGTGACAGTCATACGGCGCACTACGATGGTATACTTTTTTTATACATTTTTTATACGATGGCAATACGGCTTGTATACGATTGGTTACGACTGTGCCACGACTTAGCACGACTTAGCACGATGGCCATAAGACCTTACAAGACTTCAATACGACCAACATGAATGTCATACGACTGTGCAAGACCGCGATACGACATCCATACGATTTTGTTTGTTTGTTTTTTGGCTCACATGGTCTGATGTGTATATAAATGGATTGGAGATGCCTTCCTGTGCCAGTCACCATGATGTTTGAGGAGGAGCAACACCTGCACGAAGCTGCTTTGGTGGAGGAGGAGGGCCTTCTGCTTGCTGCAGTCTTAATGCTAAGGCTAGGAACCGGGGCAGAGTCCCAAGAAGAAGAACTGTGTGGGTGAAACCATGGTTATTGAGAAGACCAGAGTATGGACACTATGAAAACCTCTTACAAGAACTTCATCGTGAAGATATCAGCAGCTACAAGAACCAGAGTTGTTTATTGAATTGATTGAATGTGTAGGTCCACGTCTACAAAAACAGCACACTTTCTGGAGAAAGGATCTTGATCCTGGAGTACGTCTTGCTCTAACATTACGTTACATGGCCACTGGTAACTCATATAAGTCTTTACAATATGGCTTCAGAGTGGCTCATAACACTATCAGCAAAATCATGCCTGAAACGTACGAGGCAATTTTTGAAAAGTATGGAGGTGAGGTCATGGTAACCCCCACAACTCCAGAAGAATGGATGGAGGTAGCTGAGAAATTTTCAAAGCGCTGGGACTTCCACAACGCTGTTAGTGCACTTGATGGCAAGCACGTGGTGATCCGGTATTCTCAAAAGTCTGGCTCCTACTATTTCAATTACAAGGGCTTTCACTCGATTATTTTTCTAGCCTTGGTAGATGCTGGCTACAAATTTTAATATGTTGACATTGGGGCAAATGGTGCATGCTCTGATGGAGGTGTGTTCAAGGATACTAGCGTATATGACGCCTTGGAAGAAGGTACTGCAGGACTACCTGAACCACAGTCTTTTCCTAACGATGACCAACCTTTGCCATTTTTCATTGTGGGTGATGATGCTTTTGGTCTGCGCACATGGCTCATGAAACCCTACCCTCATCGGTGCATGACATCAGTGTTCTTATCTGTGCATGGAGGGTCCAGGGTAGCCTGCTCTTTCATAAGTCTCTTATTTTGTCACTGTTCTTATAGTCCTTTAGTTTCTTGTTGTAGAAAAGTTCGTTTTCTTTGTAAAACTGAGCCAACTCCACTTCCTGGGTTTCGCTGAAGATATAGGCAGTACGTTTTCTCTTGTTTTGGCTAGCTGTCTCATCAGGCTCATGAGTATCCACAGAATTATGTTCTTGTTCATCTTCTACATCTTTTACATCATCGTCATTGCTGTGTGTAGAGGATGGAGGAGGACTAGGACCTCTCGGACTAGAATGAGGTGTGTCCTGGGGTATATCCTCATGAGGTAAATCCAGGGGTTCATGGGGTTTCCCAATTGCTGATATGTCAGCAGTTTCATTTTCATTTTGTTTGGCGCGGAGATCCGTCTCCCCCATATGATGTTCCGAAGATCCCGGTGATTCTGTCGGGTCCACATGGTCCACATCCACTTGAGGCTTCTTATTACCACATTTGGTGTCCGATTTGGTGCCTTTGTGGCTTGATTTGGAACGAAGTTTGCGAGGAGGCATGCTTGTTGTACTTTTGTTTTTCACTATTAACTATGCAATGTGACATAACCGGAAGTTCAAATATTGGTCATGCCACGGTCTTATGGAAGTCTTGTTCAGTCGTATGACGATCGTATGAAGGTCATATGGAAGTCGTATGCAGTCGTGTTCGATCGTATGAAGATCGTGTTCAGTCGTATGAGTTCTTTCCCGCGCTGTTTTGTACGACTTAATACGGTCTTCATACGATCGCTATATGACTAAACACGAATATACACGATCTTCATACGTCTGTGTACGACTAAATTGTAGCTCTTAGGTCGTGTTCTAATTTTTGAACATGTTCAAAAATTAGAACACGACCTAAGCACCTGTACGATCGCCATAACACTGCACACGACCACCACCGATCACATTCGACTGACCACGATCATGTTCCCGACCGCAATGCGACTAAGCGAGACTGCCTAGATCTGCTCAAGTCGTGCTCGGTCGTGACCAAGATCGTCTATGTGGGAAAGTAGCTTAACACTAAAGACACATTTCCTAGATACACATTGTATGTGGTAGATTTGTCAGCAACCAAACATTTTAGAGCTTCCAACCATTACACAAATAAAGTCAATGATATTCTGTGTCACTGTGGGGCTAAAACATAACATTACTATGACAAATCTGGACACTGTCACAGCCAACCAAACACCCTTAGGTAGTTATATAAGCCATGGGGCATTGTCAGGGGCAAGGCAGGAAAGGCTGGTAGAAAAGTCTAGTCCCCTATGGATTGAAGAACTGGGCCCGTGAACCATTCTCAATTGCTCAAGCACGGATTCTGTGATCAAATGAGGTGACACAGTCAAAAAGTCAAATGTAAATTTTGAAAATGGCATTTGGCATTCAGCCTTCCAAAATGTTTCCTAATCATTAATAAAATGATATTTTATCACCAGAAAAAGAAATAGGGCTTCTCAAACATAGAATCTAAGTTTAAGCATGATGAGAGTGGTTGCATAAATATGAGCCCTAGCATGTATTGTTATTTATCTTGATTTACTAAAAGACAAATAAATATTGTTCAACATAGCAAGGAATTCAATCAGGTGGGGTGTCTAAAGGGCCTGTCACACCTAGCAGATTTGGCTCGCCGGTGCTATATTTCGGGGATAGATTCTAGAACGGCATCGCAATGGTATCACATCGCTAAGAACGGTAGTACATCCTCAGGACATCGGCGAAAAACTTATCAACGGCAATTAAGTGATGGTAGAATTTTTTGAACATGCTCAAAAATGTCTGTCAAGCACTGTCGGAGCAAGCAACGGGACTACAACGGCAGTACATCGGCAGTACTCCGCTATGACTTTGTAATGACAGTAGAGCACCAGTAACGCCCGCAATGGATCGGCGGCTATCCAGTGGCCTCAATGTGTACCGTACTGGTACCGATGTGATATCGTAGTACCACCGAATACCACCAAAGTAGAACTGATGTGCCGCCGATGTACTAACAATGTACTTCTGTAACATCGGCAGCGCAATGGTATCACTCTGCTATAGCTCCGGTCAACAGCAGCACATCGTTAGAACATTGGCGGTGCCTTGGTAACCCTGAGGTGACAGAAAAGTGGTATTCTGTAACACAACGGCTCTTACTTCGGTAGAACGACGGTATCACAACGGGAGCACCGGAACTTTATTGGTATTGCTAAGGTCAATTTTGATTTTTTTTCAAGTGCTTTCTCGCCGGAGCTCTGCTGATTTTCTCACCGTTGTTAATTTTTTGCTCCGGTTTAGGTACAGGCGAGGTACATCGGTAGTGTGTGACAGGCCCTTAAGGAAAGGCGACAGGCCTAGGGAACATGCATGCAGACTGATTTAAAGGCATCATTCCGATATTTCTGACATGCAGCTGAGCATCAAGGGGAGACTTCTCCGCCAGCTGAACTGAACTTATATTATGTACTATTGTGACTGTTTTTGTATTCCCTAAATTGGAGTTACCTCCCATGGACTATAGAAATATACATTTGGTTGAAATCTGCCAAATAGTCTAGGAGGAGATATCATTTAGAGGCATACTGTCAAATTTACACCTTTTGGCCCCGCCCACCTGTCCCACCATTTGTACAATTTTGAATCCCCTTCCCCTAAGGATGCTTCCGGCCAAATTTGGTTGAAATCTGCCCTGTAGTTTCAGAAGAACTAGAACTTGTACTAAAACGTTAACCTGTAGAACTTGCCCAAAAACTTGAACCAAAAGACTTGTGTTTTGGACCAATAATGAGCAAATATGGTCCAATTTGTTGCTAAGGAACCTCCAAGCAATTGCTGTAACCATATTACAATGTTAAATTAATTAAAAGTTGAGTTAAACACCAAAACACAGCTTGCCCAAAAAAATTAACCAAGTGAAACGCCAACGCCATGGGTACTGCTATATAAAAATGCACACATCTACTGTAAATTTCAATACAGTTGAAGAAATAACATTAATATCACATTACCAATTTTAAAATGACTAAAGTTGAAATATGCTGTATATTCAAATTTGTCAATGTACATGTATAATTTCTGAAATGAGTGTCACTTGTACTAGTTAATTAAAATTTGTTTTTGTTAGCTTGGATGATTATTTTAACACGGGTTAGCTCTTCCATTCCCTTCACCTCAGGTATAACTTCCTAAAGCTGCCTACACTTCTAAGCCATAATGACCTGTATCAACATAACAAGTGAATACCAATAGTATGCAATAACGTACGGAATTGGGTCCTGAAGTTAGTAATTATAACGAAATCTTTCACAACAGAAATACGAATGCTGATAAGAAAGGTAACAAATTAATGCTCCAGGTATACCAAAAACCTAATGATTAAAGTTTGCAAAGAGCTTTACGTTATTTAATTGATTTTTTATGTGTATAAGCTAACTACAGCAAAGATCAGATTTAATATCCCAGTCAACTGCTACTCGTGTACACACACACACCATCTAATTAAATTCAAATTAGATGTCACACACCTTAATTAATTAGCCATCAATTTTTCCATTGCCTATTAGAGTATAAAATGTGTTTCTTTATCTTTTTCTTGTATTGTTATATTATACCCCCTTCGAAGGTAAAATACACATATCTCGAAATAAATCTTTTTATTCAATATGACAAAATTTCTTCTCCGGATATAAATATTGAAGAGTGACTGGCACAGATTTACAGTGAATCTAATACTTTGATAGAACTGTGGCAGTAAATCACACAAAGGATGATACAAATTTTGGTTGATCAGGCGACCTTGAATGTCAGTGCTATCAATTTTTATTTTTTCTGATTTTTTTACAGAAATATTGTTTCCTTGAGGGAAAGAGTGAACTATGTATTTAGAGCTCTTTGTTTTGTTTTAACCACCTGTTTCTCTCTCCCTACACATATATACTGTAATTATATATATATATAAGTGTACAAGAAAGAAAGAATATATGGATCATATAAAACCAATGATTTAATTAACAGGACAATCTTTTAAACAGACTTGATGTAATGACTGCTGTACATATTTCCACCCTGTATAATAAGCTAGGAACTATAACTAAACGCAGTACAGCATGATATATGTAGGAACTCAAACTCAGTAAATAGTATATGAACTACCACTCTATACAGGTCATAGGATCTACCACTAAAATTACAGAATACGACATAGAACTGCCACTAACAGTATATATGTACACAGTATGACATGTGAGCTACCACTATAATATATACACAGTATGACAACTGTATAGCCATACACAGTACAATATCAGAACAGCCAATTAACATAGTACAACACAGAATTACCATTATATATGTACACAGTATGACAACTGTATTACAATACACAGTACAATATCAGAACCACCAATTAACATAGTACAACACAGAACTAACATTATATATGTACACAGTATGACAACTGTATTACAATACACAGTACAATATCAGAACAGCCAATTAACATAGTACAACACAGAACTAACATTATATATGTACACAGTATGACAACTGTATTACAATACACAGTACAATATCAGAACAACCATTTAACATAGTACAACACAGAACTACCATTATATATGCACAGGATATATATATATATAATTTCAACCGCTATTGGTGGTATTTGCATGTGCAAATGGGCTGGATTGTTTCCTATACGTGTCATTTAGGCGACACAGGCATCAAGAAGCACACATGTATTTTTTATTTTTAAAGGGGGTTTCTTCATAATACATAGAAACCACATAGAAACTAACACCATAAACAGAACAAGATAGAACTACATATAAACTTGCATGATGTCTTATGTACACTGGTTAAGTAGGAATCTCCAGTGTTGGTCTTTAGAGTACATTGTGGAGTGGGTGTCGGTAAGAAATATAACACCCCTGTTATATAGGTGGATTAAAAGATTTCCAATACACCCAGACAGATGTGACTAATCAAGCATGGCCACCCAGCACTTTAGTCCACCAGCTAGCTGTGAGAAACTTCAGCTGGTAATTATACAGGATTCCAACACTGGACAAATTTAAATCCTGCTTTATGTCTACTACAAAGCTTCAATCCATGTCAAATGAGACAGTGAAAGAACAGCATAAACAAGTTGTTGTGCTGTCACATTAGCGGTCCTATCAAATCGTCACAAAACGAATATTGTATGATTATTCTGGGAGAACTGAAGACAATTTTAAAACCAAATGATATGTAGGCTTTACTGGGCAAATCAATACAAAGTAATTTGGGGTTATGTAGTGGAATCCTTTCAAAAGTACACCTGTATAATTAATGTACACAAGCAAATGTTTGCCATAATTGAACTTTTGCCCATTTTTGAAGTCAGTAATTTCCCTGGTGGATTCATCATGCTGATGAATAGCTTTGTCTACAGCTTACTCTAATTAGCACTGGCACTAAGAAGGGTACGAATAACTAGTGGTGAATACAGATTTTTCTGGTGAACATTTTGGTGAATACAGATTTTTCTGGTGAAAATTTTGTATTTCACAGAGTAAAATTTCCCGGGTCAAATAAACATTTTTACAGATAACAGTCATCCTAAACTGAACAGCTACTTTGAACCTACCTACAACCACAGAGCTACCTACTACCACAGAGCTACCTACAACCACAGAGCTACCTACAACCACAGAGCTAGCTACCTACAACCACAGAGCTACCTACAACCACAGAGCTACCTACAACCAGAGCTACCTACAACCACAGAGCTACCTACTACCACAGAGCTACCTACAACCACAGAGCTACCTACTACCACAGAGCTACCTACAACCACAGAGCTACCTACTACCATAGAGAACATACCCAATACCACATGAGTTTTAACCTATCTATAATTACCCTTTGTATCACAAAACCTGCCAATTATCACACAATCTACCTATAACCCTTAGTAAACACAATCTACCTATTACCCTTGGTACCACACAATCTACCTATTTCCCTTGGTACCACAAAAACTACCTTTTACCCTTGGTACCTCACAATCTACCTATTACCCTTGGTACCCCACAATCTACCTATTAACCTTGGTACCACAAAAACTACCTTTTACCCTTAATACCACACAATCTACCTATTACCCTTGATACCACAAAAACTACCTATTGCCCTTGGTACCACAAAAACACCCTATTACCCTTAGTAAACACAATCTACCTATTACACTTGGTACCACACAATCTACCTATTACCCTGGGTACTACACAATCTACCTATTACCCTTGGTACAACACAATCTACCTATTACCCTTGGTACCACAAAAACAACCTATTGCCCTTAGTAAACACAATCTACCTATTACACTTGGTACCACACAATCTACCTATTACCCCTGGTACCACACAATCTACCTATTATCCTTGGTACCACAAAAACTACCTTTTACCCTTGGTTCCACACAATCTATCTATTACCCTTGGTACCACACAATCTACCTATTTCCCTTGGTACCACAAAAACTACCTTTTACCCTTAATACCACACAATCTACCTATTACCCTTGTTACCACAAAAACTTCCTATTGCCCTTGGTACCACAAAAACACCCTATTACCCTTAGTAAACACAATCTACCTACTACCTTTGGTACCACAAAAACTACCTATTTCCCTTGGTACCACAAAAACTACCTTTTACCCTTGGTACCTCACAATCTACCTATTACCCTTGGTACCACACAATCTCCCTATTACCCTTGGTACCACAAAAACTCCCTTTTACCCTTGGTACCACACAATCTACCTTACCCTTAATACCACACAATCTACCTATTACCCTTGATACCACACAATCTACCTATTACCCTTGATACCACACAATCTACCTATTACCCTTGTTACCACAAAAACTACCTATTGCCCTTGGTACCACAAAAACTACCTTTTACCCTTAATACCACCCAATCTACCTATTACCCTTGGTACTACACAATCTACCTATTTCCCTTGGTACCACAAAAACTACCTTTTACCCTTGGTACCTCACAATCTACCTATTACCCTTGGTACCACACAATCTGCCTATTACCCTTGGTACCACAAAAACTGCCTTTTACCCTTGGTACCACACAATCTACCTATTACCCTTGGTACCACAAAAACTACCTTTTACCCTTGGTACCACACAATCTATCTATTACCCTTGGTACCACACAATCTACCTTTTATCATACAATCTATCTACTGGCACAGCCTTCTCACCAAACCTACCTACAATATTTGTATTAACAACTGTGGTCATTGAAGGAAAAAGTGCCAGGTTTTGGTGGTGGATAAAAGCCAGAGTACTCGGAGAAAAACCACCGACATGCGTCCAATACCTGGTGACTGCCCCACATAGGCCTCGAACCCGCAACGGCGCAACCCATGGTGGATGGCTAGTGATCGCTTAACCATTTTGCCAAAGTGGCCTATAGTGGTGGAGGGTTAGTGATTGTAGATGGTCAGACTCCTTAACCACTTCGCAACTGTGGCCTAGTGGTGGAGGGTTAGTGATTGTAGATGGTCAGACTCCTTAACCACTTCGCAACTGTGGCCTAGTGGTGGAGGGTTAGTGATTGTAGATGGTCAGACTCCTTAACCACTTCGCAACTGTGGCCTAGTGGTGGAGGGTTAGTGATTGTAGATGGTCAGACTCCTTAACCACTTCGCAAATGTGGCCTAGTTTACCAACTTTACCAACCAAAATGGAGACAATAAACACATTTATCAAAACTAACAAGTTTAAACATAAAAGGCTCTTCAAATGTATGTTAACTGCACAGTGCATGCAATGAACAAACTTGAAAAAGTCAATATAATGTAATTGACCTTTTATGGTCCCTCCAATGAACGCCTGAATCAACAGTACCTTACCGGTAATTACCTATGAGTATCCTATTAGCTACGTATATGGATTTTTATGCCGTGTGTATCGTCACTGATATGGCCTTTGTTAAATGTCAGTAAGTATTGTACACGTTACCCAATAAACAGTTGTTTCTGTTACAGCCAGTAGGTATTGTAACCTAGCAGACAAATGTCTTTCCATAACATGAAAAGGAAAGCTGCCTGACTAGGAAGGCCTATAGGTAGGGCGACATACTTATAATTATTAATGAAGCTGTTAATTACTGTGTGATCAGCCCATTTACTGGTGATAACCGATGTTGAGTTACCTATACAGGGGAGATTATTATGTATCTATTATTCATCATTCTATCATCTACACCATTAGTTAATGTATCAGGTGAGACAAAGCAATGTGCTAACAATGCGTCACAGGCAAGTTCCATGTGGATCCGACTCTTAACACCAAATCCATCTCCACTACCAGTATATCTGCCGGACTTGTAGCAAAATGGTGGAAGTCAGACACTGTGTGAATTATAAAGCACCAGCCCGCCTGTCCAGAACAATTTTCTGGTAGGCTCAGTAGCACGACAGTCTACTTTCTTTGTTCTTACTGCCATCATATTAACATATGTACCAAACTGGGGAAAATGTTTCCAACTGAATGTGATTAGCATTAAACTCAGTAACATTGATTTAGAGTTCCAGTCCAAGACATGCTCAACATGGCTATAGTCACAGAAAAGTCAGTACTACAGACACAACCATTACAGGTTGTAAAACCTTAAAACATCGGCTGTTACAGACACACCAGACACGGTTTCCTTCTTATTGTGTATTCTTCAGGGGAAATTGTACAAAATAAAGTGTCCAACAAATATCTGTACAGTTAAACAAGAATTCTGGGTCAGTGAACATTGTAGTTCCATGGGATTCATTTCGTGAACATGTATCAGTCAACAGACCAATATTCATCCATAACATCAGGGAGACTGTGATAAAAATATTCTAGTATTAAATACAAAGCAAAGATTCAGTCTATGTACTTCAAAGAATATGATGTACTTCAGAATCACATGCACCACCAGAGACATCTTACATCTCTTAACATCAGATAAACTACATGTTTAATCTGTGTGTTATTAAGGAGGCTCCACCCTTTCGTAATTAGCCAGCAGAATTCAATGAAAGTTTCACATAATGGTTATGTCACTATGTAGAGATGATTTTATGAAAATCTAAGCATTCCGATAACCTGGGGATTTTTTTGTAAAAAATACCGAAATATTGATTTTTTGTCAAATTCAACACTTTAACATTTTTTGAGCGTGTGGCATTGTTCAAAACTATAACAACAATAAAATAATGAAAAGAAACATTGCTAATCAACCCTACAAATATTTTATTTATTATAAAATATCTACAACATGTTACAAAAAGCGTTTTTTATTGAAATTGTATGGATAACAGTTACTAAATACAAGCTAAAAGTAAACAGGAAACATAGTTTCATACAAAAAGACTGAAAA
>NW_018408699.1:251885-309388 GCF_002113885.1 Mizuhopecten yessoensis
TTACGCATGGTATATTAACATGTCAGGTACATATGTAACCATAGGCTATCGCATGGTATGCCGTTATTACGTGCACGCACATGCACTTGCATTTTATAGGGATCTTGATATTTTACAAACCACTTTTTAACAGAGTTATTGTAATTGCATTTGTGAACCGATTTATCTGACAGAGCGTAACTCGCTCGACAACAAAAGTCGTAGCGACCAAGAGCTTGTGAACTACTGTTAGCACGTGATACGTACAGGTGAGGTCGGTAAACAAAACACATCAGTCTGCATTCCATGCGCCTCATATACGACCTTCTTGGAAGTCGTCTGATCATATGTCAGTGTTTGCCCGTGAGTTAATTAATGTCTTTGTATCATAAGCTTTATTTCTGAAGTACGTGTGATTACACATTTCCAAGTTAAGTCTCGATATCGGGTGTTGACATATCATCGTCACGCACGTGTACTATTGTTTACCCGGTGTTACTATAATTTACACCACGGTAATGGAATGCCCGATACGCAATACGGAAATGACGACACGAAAATACGAAAAGAAAAACATGTGTATTACGAAGGGTGGAAACTCCTTAACTGTTTCTAGCGTCATTAGGACGATATTAGCACTGCCTTAGACTTGCCAGGTCTGAACCAGTGACACCTTCCTGTCTAGATACAAATCAATCAGTCCTCGATCATCATAACAGCACACAGGCTCTTCAAGGACATACACAAGTAAGTCTACATTTCTAGTCTCAATCAAGATTTTAAGATCTGTATCGATAAAACATACCATCGGCCCTAAATCAAGCTTATTTATATCTGTATTATATACATATTTCTAGTCTAATGTATCTTATTGATACCTGTATCATTAACAAATTTCTGATCCTAATCAAGCATTAGTAATATCTGTATCATATACATATATATATATATACATTTCTGGTCATAACAGATCTGTATCATATTCATATTTCTAGTCTAAATCAACCATATCAATGTCTGTATTGTTTACATATGCTATGAAATTCACCCTAGACATTTATTGAAAATTATTTCTCAAACTGTTCTAATTAACCAGTACATAGTATTCCATTGAGCTCTGATGCCCATTTCAAGTGTAAATCAATTCCAATGTGAGATTAGGTTGATAGATTAGGATTCTTCAAACTCAGCAACACATGAGGCTTCAGGCCATTGAGACATGCGGTCTATTTCAAGTGTAAATCACTTTAGATGTGAGATTGTTTGGTAGAAGATCCTTCAAACTGAATATTGATATGATAAAAAAAAAAAGGTATCAGAAATAATTTATCATTAAACAGTATCGGAAACTTTACAATGTCAAGATTGTATCTGTTATTTTATTGCGGTGTGGAACGAGGAGAGAGATCAATAGACTGAAACCATAGTGAAAACACTAATAAATGAAATAATACATGTTAAATCACAAAACCGCAACCAGTACACAGAAAACAACCAGTAGGCAGTACTCAGAAAACATTACTGATAACTCAGCACCTTCATCAGACAACAAGTACACAGAACACATTACTGATAACTCAGCACCTTTATCAGAAAACCAGTACACAGAACACATTACAAATAACTCAGCACCTTTATCAGACAACCAGTAAACAGAACACATTACTGATAACTTATCACCTTCATCAGACAACCAGTACACAGAACACATTACGGATAACTTATCACCTTCATCGGACAACCAGAACACAGAACACATTACTGATAACTCAGCACCTTCATCAGACAACCAGTCCACAGAACACATTACTGATAACTCAGCACCTTCATCAGACGACCAGTACACAGAATACATTACTGATAACACAGCACCTTAATCAGACAACTAGTACACAGAAAACATTACTGATAACTCAGCACCTTAATCAGACAACCAGTACACAGAAAACATTACTGATAACCCAGCACCTTCATCAGACAACCAGTACACGGAACACATTACTGATAACTCAGCACCTTCATCAGACGACCAGTACACAGAACACATTACTGATAACATATCACCTTCATCGGACAACCAGTACACAGAACACATTACTGACAACTCAGCACCTTTATCAGACAACCAGTAAACAGAACACATTACTGATAACTTATCACCTTCATCAGACAACCAGTACACAGAACACATTACGGATAACTTATCACCTTCATCGGACAACCAGTACACAGAACACATTACTGACAACTCAGCACCTTTATCAGACAACCAGTAAACAGAACACATTACTGATAACTTATCACCTTCATCAGACAACCAGTACACAGAACACATTACGGATAACTTATCACCTTCATCGGACAACCAGTACACAGAACACATTACCGATAACTCAGCACCTTTATCAGACAACCAGTACAAAGAACACATTACAAATAACTCAGCACCTTTATCAGACAACCAGTAAACAGAACACATTACTGATAACTTATCACCTTCATCAGACAACCAGTACACAGAACACATTACTGACAACTCAGCACCTTTATCAGACAACCAGTAAACAGAACACATTACTGATAACTTATCACCTTCATCGGCCAACCAGTACACAGAACACATTACTGATAACATATCACCTTCATCGGACAACCAGTACACAGAACACATTACCGATAACTCAGCACCTTTATCAGACAACCAGTAAACAGAACACATTACTGATAACTTATCACCTTCATCGGACAACCAGTACACAGAACACATTACCGATAACTCAGCACCTTTATCAGACAACCAGTAAACAGAACACATTACTGATAACTTATCACCTTCATCAGACAACCAGTACACAGAACACATTACTGATAACTCAGCACCTTTATCAGACAACCAGTACACAGAACACATTACTGATAACTTATCACCTTCATCGGACAACCAGTACACAGAACACATTACTGATAACTCAGCACCTTTATCAGACAACCAGTACACAGAACACATTACAAATAACTCAGCACCTTTATCAGACAACCAGTACACAGAACTTATTACTGATAACTTATCACCTTCATTAGACAGCAACTACTACTTACTTAGTTCTCAACAGACAGCCAGAACACACAAAAAATGGCTCTTATAACGAAGCTCTCTAACGAGATTTTTTTATTATGTTGTGTCGTCAGAGCTACAAAGCAGTCCTATGCCAACTAATGGAGAAAAATCGAAGGTGCTTATCTGTAAGATTACATATAATTCAGGCCTCATATGAGTATAATGTTATCAAAATCTTGCATAATTGTTGAAAAAACGAATCTTTACTAATAAAAAAAAGTTCGTCTTGGGGGTAAAGAATAGAAACGACCACCATGACAGATCAAGCGTGATGTTATCTCAATAATCCTTTCTATATATGGCCTACATGGCCAAATATAGTATTACTGCTGATGCCGCCATGTTTACTACAATTTCCATATTGGGTCATGACACCCATATATAGCAACTGACCTTTATCGGAAGAGAGAGGAAGTTTCTAGCATGGCGGTCAATTCGTATTTCGATTCCCCTTGCAACGTTAACTTGATAATTTAACAACATTTTAGGCAGAGTCTAATTTGAAGTTATATAGGACATCAACAGAAATAGTTTATTTTACAATCGTATTTATGGATGCAGACCAATGTGTTGTCAATTAATTCTAAAATCGCCTCAGTGTGAATCAACGCCCCGTTGTGATTCACACCGGGCCTACTCCATTACAAGGCATAGGATCAATTTAATACTATATAATATTATATTATCAATACTTATATTAGTACTAAGAAAAATCAAACAGCCAGAACACAGAAACAATATTAATACTTTGTAATGGGAACATTTAAAATTTTACTTTTAAAAGAAATTGCTTATTTTTCCTGTTAATTTCAGAGTAATTAAACATCCAATGAATATATATTTACTCTCTGAAATAGATAAAATCCTAGGCTTCGAGAATGTATACAGTGTGAGCCTCAAGCGTGTACATACAGTGTGAGCCTCAAGCGTGTACATACAGTGCGAGTCTCAAGCGTGTACATACAGTGTGAGCCTCAAGCGTGTACATACAGTGTGAGCCTCAAGCGTGTACATACAGTGTGAGCCTCAAGCGTGTACATACAGTGTGAGCCTCAAGCGTGTACATACAGTGTGAGCCTCAATTCAAGCGTGTACATACAGTGTGCCTCAAGCGTGTACATACAGTGCGAGCCTCAATTCAAGCGTGTACATACAGTGTGAGCCTCAAGCGTGTACATACAGTGTGAGCCTCAGTGTATTGTTTAGTTCTATAATAAGAGAAGTACATGTACCACTTAACAGTAGAGTATGATTCATATTCAGAAACATGAATGTGTAATGTCTGTCTAATATAACAGGTTCACAAACATCTTTAATTCACTGTATGAATGGGGATATTTACCAACTGTAATAAGATAAGGGCAACACAAAAGTTCAGATTTGTATACAGCATATTTAAACATAAACTGTATATAATAGTCCATATTTAGAGAGTTGATCCATTCTCAAATTGCAATACACAGCAGTAAGCCATGCATAGCTTTTCTGATACCATTCTACAGTTGTTATTTTGATGTATTTGGTTCCCATCACATGTCGTGTACATAATTGACATAACTAATCAATGTATTAGGGAATAATTGTCCGGCTAAAGGGGTCTATGTCGAGAAGAAGCAACTTTAAAATTATAACTGATGACTATATCTGTATTTACAAATCAAAAGCTTGAAGCTTACAGACTTCATGATCACATACTATGATTGTTTAATTGGTACTAAAAAAAAATGCTATATAATCATTCATTAATACACATTACACACCTTAGTTTAAAGCTGAAGGTACATTTCACATAGCACTATTTGAATTCATCTGCTATTTTCCATGTGTTGTAATGTATTGACCTCAGCTGTGTGTATTAAGCGATATCAAGTCTGTCAATGGTAGCTAAGTAGTGGTTGTAAAGGTCCACAACAACTTAAGTCAACAAAATCAGCCAGGTGTAGGAAGCCATGCTGATAATGAACAAAACGTCCACACTAGGACCAAATTACAGTGACAAAATATAGGTGGAACTTTAACGTAACAGATTGACTCATCAATCCATATCAAGTGTCTCATACAGTCCCTTAAATACATGTACAGGAAATTCACCAGCAGTTTTGGAACTACAGTTTTTAAAAGTACAATTGTACCTATATATATATATATATGTATATCATAAATCAGAAAAATGATTCTTACAAACAAGAAATATTATAAAAAGAAAAATTCTCAACAACGAGTCTTTAGTACTTTCATCTCTTCTAGGAGATTCTTCAGTAGAGATGAAAGTACTAAAGACTCGTTGTTGAGAATTTTTCTTTTTATAATATATATATACTAACCTTTTCATCTTTCATATAAGAAAACATTGTTATATTTGAAATTACATTCAGCCTCCTTTCTAGGTTTACAAAATGTCAGAGCTGATTCACGCTCCATGTTCTAAGTATCAGAATCAACTTTCTGGATAGTTATATATATATTGACCAATAAACTTCTTCATTGGTCAGGTTTACAACTTTAGAAAATTGAGCCTGGAGTGCTGAAGAAATGTTATTCAGTTGTCATATTACAGCTTGTATAACCTGGGGCTTTTTTATCACTATTTTGGGAATTATGGCTTTGGTAAATAGTGCACTGATATCCAAATTGGGAATTCTTAGAAATATGAAGTGATTTTTTTTTTACAAAGTGCTTATTATCTTAAAGATTAAAACACCTCAGATAATTTAACAATAAATATCTCCTTTTGTTATCGCCAAAAGTTCCTGATGTGGTCAGATACTAATGTCATGTTCAGATATCCATCATTCTGGGGTGATTTTACTATTAATTTGGAAAATATGCAATGTCTAATGGAAAATACAGTGTATATTTTTAACAATAAAATGTCCTTTTCACAAATTATATAATATCAGCATTTCACTCTTAAAAAAACATCAAATAATATTTCAAAAATATCTTGGTCATCCTAAGTTGTAATTTGCAAAACATGCATGTTTTTTCTAGAAGAAATCATGTTACATCAATATATAAAACCCTTTTGTGAGTAGGTCATGGTCCATGAATGATAGTAAATGGTGGTAAACAAGAATTTCATGTGCCATAATCAATAGCTCATTGATCATGTAAACAATGTATATAATCAAAGGTTTTCATCTTTAGAAAATCAAAGTAACACATAGAAACAGAATGTAAGAAAGTCTGACAACTTTTCTTTTTTAAATTTTTGCTGTAAACATTTAGGAAACACTTTATAATAAATAGTTAATGACTGCTGCGATAGACATGAACATACTACTTGGTTTAAAACATTTTGTTAACTTACTCATATATTTTTAATGAGTTGTAAACAAAACTTATCAATGTTATGCAGCAATCCCTGATATAGCCTGTATTGGTGACACCATACTATGTATAAGCTCAAAGACAATTTGTTGCAGACCAGCTAAATATGTGTCACATGCAACTAAATTGGAAATTTAACTAATCAGATAAAAAAGGGTATAACATTTCTGTCAAAATTCAATTTTAAATACTAGAAATCATGTTTATTAAAATTTATTTACAATTAAATGTTTCATACCATTTTTATTTTCCTTTTAGAATTTCCTTTTTTTTAATTTTTTGTTTCATGGAGGCTTAATTGGGCCAAATTTTGGCTAGAATTAAACAAAACAAAATAGAGCGTTACTAAATACTTAAAATTACAGAATATTTTATACCAAACACTTTTATATAATGCAAAAAAAATGACCTCTTGTAAGGAATAAGATACTTCGACTTTATCATGATCTATCCTAAAGAAAAGTGATGAGTAAAATACATATCAAACTTGTATTTTGAACTAGTGCATTTATGCAATCAATCCAATTGATTAATTGGCATTTAAATCAGTAATAAGCAAATACATTACCTTTCTTTTATGTATACGGTAGGCTTTTTCCTCTTCATACTTCTGAAGAAGTTTATTACAGGTATTAAATCCTGGCATAGCGAGCCAAGTATGTTCTCAACTTTTGGTCACAAAATGGTGTTTGTTTCTCTCCTCCAACACAACTCCTCAACAGTGAACATAATCTGTGATAGAAAAACAAAATTCCCGTTATCAGCCGTTAATAAAAACATGGTTATGTTGTAAGATACTTACCAAATCAACTGAAAATCAAGTCATCAATATCTTAAGTACAAATAATAGGTAGCAGATCTTGAGTGATTTTCACTATAAACCATAATGCAGATATTTGCATTTTTCATACTTTCTGTAATCTAGAGTTTTGGCTATTATGTGAACAGGCAAAGATACAATTACAAACATACTAAGTTTTAAATAAATATTGTATTGTTTTGAAGCCATTTCTTTATATATACTTAACGGACAAAATTTCCTGTGCAAATTAACCTGATGATTTACCATATAATGTAATTTCTCAAATATCTGGCACAAATTCAAATGTTTTCATATAACTTTGACGCATTTATTATTATATACAAATAAAAAAAATATCTACATTGTCAATTTATATAGTAAACATACTGATCACAAAAGTTTAGAAATGTGAAATCACAGAATTAGATTATCTAAGCCTGTGGTGAAATTCACTGTCATTTCCTATTTGGTCACGAAAATCAGCATTTATTTATTGTAATGTCAGAGCTACTAATTTCCAGTTAAATTTGACATGTACCCCAACTGTATTGGATAACCACAGGTACGTTAATGTACACATTCAGTCATGCAGTGGTAACAAGTTAAAATCTACAAAATGTTTCACATTGGACCTCTGTCTAAGTCATGTTACTCTGTGGTTAACACCTGTAATATATTAATGTTCCAATATTTACTCAAGACATAGCGTCCAGTAAGTTATATATAGATACAGATATGGACTAATGCCACTCTCACCTAATTAACTGTTGATCAGTTCACGTTATGGCCATGAAATTCCTTGCTACTCACCTAGCTAAAGACAACACAGCCCTGTCTTTACCAACAAGGCATGTTATTAAAGCTATCCGATATCCGTGTCTAATAGTGCATCCAGTAAAAAACCGAAACTCGATGATTATGTCAATAACCAACTGATATGCATCAGCAGCTACCCCACACGTAATCCAATAAAGCAGTGTTGTTCCTATCAGCTTATATGTACTCTACATCAGTAGAGGCTCAAACAACCTCTATTACCTTCCGATAAAGTTATAAACCTGTCATCGACCCGGGGTCGATACCATAGCGACGTCATCAAACAAAACACATGTTTACCACAGGGGCGCGAAACTTAAATAACATTACTGTTTCATCGCAGCCCGTTTTGCATTTTATCAGCGAAACAAGCATGCTATAATTAGAAATAAAGTAAATGTCTACAAGTAAATAAGACAAGAAAATATTCAACAATAGTAATATTACCGTATACTGAGGAAGAGACGGTACAGTAGCGTGTTACGTTACTTTGCAATCCTGTGAAAGTTGGAAGTTGGATTAACAATACCAATTGCAAGTTCTTACACATTTTGGTGGGCTGTGTGTTTATTTTCACTCATTAGCAATGTAACATAGAACCAAAAAAGTATGTCGACTGTCAGCAAAAGAAGATATTTCCAAACGACGTGGCACAACCCTCATTTCGGTTCTTGAATATTTTTGGATTTTTAGCGTCTGCTCTTTTCAGTCGAACTCTTCAGTATGAAGGTGTGAAAATATTTATATCCGGTTTGATTGCAATTGCCGATCGTTTAAAAAACTTGATATGCAGTTTTTACTGTCGGAATTATGATAAACCAGTGGCGATAAGAGAAACACAATTACAGCATGATGAACGAAGACGGTAATGTGTATACCTCTGTATTCTTCTATTGCTTATTGTTTATGCTTCATGAACACAAGCAAATGTTGCATGAACTACATGAACACCACTTTTGTTTACAGATTTATGTTCCAAAATATGAACCTCCTCCCGGATGGATGAATTAGCATTTTGTCATCTTTTAGTTGGTATTTCATAACAACCATAGCATAAGTTAACACATGATGATTATTTCATAAGACCATTTAATGAATAGATAATTCCATCTTATACATGTTGGTTACAGCAACTGCTTGCGGTAGATTGTTGTCAAGTTGTTGATGCTGATCCCTTCATTATCGGGGTACATTAGAGACGTTTCGGTATTCGGTCTGTGACGTTTTGGCCACGTTGACACAAGTGTTTTTCTCACATTTTTATGACCGCAGTCTAGAACTGAATACTTTTGTAAAACTAAGCTGACGATGTTTTGTACTGTATTTGCAAAATGAAAGGAAAACTGACAATGCTTATATTATGTCACCCTTTTGAATTCTAGCATATATAATTATTAATATTATCTAATAAGTCATAGGTTTCGCTCGTAATATATTTCCACGCCACCTTTGTATCAAGCTGTATCTCTTTACTACATGACCTGCTTGACACTACATGAGGATATTTTAGAAGTTTGGCCATTGTCTGTAAATTTACAAAATATTACCAAGAGTTTGTAAGACAAACCTATGAATTATTAACTCATTAAGAAACACACATTAATGTACCGTTTTGAATAATACCTTTCTTATCTTGATCTCAATTAACCCATACCTGAAAAACTGGTGACAACTTTCATTTCTGACCAAGCCTTTTTTTGTAATCTGTCAAACGTACGACAGTACCCTATGTAAATTAAATGAGGCCACACCTAGCTCCTAGACAATTATTTCTCCACTGCGGCAGCATGAAGGAGACATTCTTATATAGGTAAACACTGTTTGCAATGAAACATAAATCATGTTTTGCTGTGAACTTTCGATTTTCATCAATTTTAAATGGAAAAAGAATGAAAAATAATTTACCATCAAATAAAACGATATTATACTACAGACAAAAATAATAACAGATTCTATTATGAAATCTCTTATAACCATTATTTGTATTTATTGTGAGTTACATGTATTGCCATTTGAATGATTTGGTCAAGGGTCCACTTAATATCTTGAGTATAATTATTAAATTTTATAAGAAGGTTAATTGCTATGTAAATTTGTTATCTCAAACATTAGTTTAATTTGATAACCACTTTTTCCTGACCATTTATTTTTGGGGGTGGTCCTTTATGGATTCAAACACGTACCAGGTATCTGGAGTAGTTACATGAACATGTACTAACAAATTAACATGAAACTTGATATAAAAGGGTTAAATGCCATGAAAACTTAGGCAAGAAACCTACTATGACTTTCATCAAACAGTTCTTTTTCTGTGTTACCTGGGTTTTTTTCTTTTTCTTTTTTTGAGTTGTGGACTGAAATTTAGCATTTTGGATGTTTTCCGTTTAATATCTTTTATTTCATTAACTTCAATTTTACTTCATACTTTATGATACCATTAAAGCTTCTCTTAAGGAAAGATTAATAAACATTTTTATCTGACTGTAATTAATACTGGGTAGAATATCCGGTTGCTTATAGTGTAAATACAGGTACGTTTTACTGCATCACAGTAACCTTGTTAGCAACTGACATCCCAAGTTTCTGATTTCGATTAAATTGAAATACATGTATTTTTTTGCTTCATTGCAACTGATCGCAGCTACAGTATTTGGTGACTAAAGGTATTTCATTGTTATTTCTCTTTTCAGATTTCATTTCACATCTGTTATTACCAGCTTTTTCATGATTTATCCAAATTGAAGAAAAATTTGATCAAAAGGACAGAAATTAATAAAACAATGGATTATTATCAGAAGAATCCAACATATGTAAGTATACAGTATGTTTATGTCAAAAACATAGGTCATTTGTGTATATATACATGCATTTAAAATGATAATATATATACAGGTATTTATATGTCGTTACTAGCTTCACTAGTCAAATAGGATATGCTTCATATGAAACTAACTAATGTCCGGCATCTGTCCGGCATCAACTTTTCTATTTTAACGACTTCTTCTCAATAACCAACAAGCCAAATGTCATGATATTTGGCTGGTTGATTGCTGGGATTAAGCCAAACAAAGTTTGCAAAAAGAAATGACCTTGACTTATATTCAAGGTCACAGGGGTCAAATTTGTTAAAACCTTTAAACGACTTCTTCTGATTAACCAAAAGGCCCAGAAGCGTGATATTTGGCTGATTGGTTCCTAGGATGAAGCCTGACAAAGTTTGAGAAAGGAAATGACATTGACCCATATTCAAGGTTACAGGGGTCAAATTTGTTAAAACCTTTAAATGACTTTTCCTGATTAACCAAAAGGCCCAGAAGTGTGATATTTAGCTAATAGGTTCCTAGGATGAAGCCTGACAAAGTTTATGAAAAGAAATTACCTTTGCCCATGGTCAAGGTCACAGGGGTCATATATGTTGAAAACTTTTAACAACTTCTTAATAACCAAGATACCCAGGCTGATAATATTTGGCCAGTAGCATACTGAAATGAAGAACTACCAAGTTTGTTCAAATGAATGACCTTTGCCCATTTTCAAGGTCACATAGATCAAATATGTTTAAACTATTAAACAACTTCCTCTAAATAACCAAGAGGCCCATGCTGATGAAATTAAGCCAGTAGCATGCTTGGATGAAGGGCTACAAAGTTTGTTCAAATGAATGACCTTCACTCATATTCAAGGTCACATGGGGTCAAATATGTTAAAATCTTTAAACGACTTCTTCTGAATAACCAAAATGCCCAGGGTGACATTAGGCCAGTAGTATGCTGCGATGAAACACTACCAAGTTTGTTTAAATTAATGACCTTAGCCCATGCATATTCAAGGTCACAGGGGTTATTTGTCTTAAAAACATTTAAAATCAACTACTGAATAACTTAAGGTTCCAGGGTGATCCGTTGTTCATGTGAATGACCTTGACATACTTTCAAGGTCACATCTGGTCCAAAGTGCATAAATCTTTAAAAGTCACCTCAATACACAAAAGGTATATAGGGCAATTAGGGTGATGTTTGAGAAGTTGCATTCTGTGATGAAGACTATAGAGTTTGTTCAATTTAATGTCCATGTTTGACTTTTAAGGTCACAGGGGTCAAATGTGTTTTAATCATTTAACAGGTTCTTTTGAATGACTTAAGTCAAGACACTGATATTTTGCCTGTAGCTTTATTTTAGTCCACTCTTAAGGTTACAATTGTGAGATTAATACCAGGTGAGCGATACGGGCCCATTGGGACTCTTGTTTACTCATGTGTTCAAGTGTTTGTGTTATACAGAGAATATGCACACTATTTATTTCCTTTGTGATGGTGACAGATCTAGCTCATTATAGGTATTTTGTACATTTACATTTATAATGTCAATCTTATTACAAATCAATGAAAGTATATATATGTTTGAATGATTTATAACTGGAGCAAGAAATTGGGCTAGAACATAGAATCTGTGTTTGAGAACAAGAACTGATTCATAAATATAGAGCCTCAGAGAAAAAAATAGAACCTCAGATATAAATATAGATCCTCAGAGATAAATATAGAGCCTCAGACATAAATATAGAGCCTCAGAGATAAATATAGAGCCTCAGACATAAATATAGAGCCTCAGAGATAAATATAGAGCCTCAGAGATAAATATAGAGCCTCAGAGATAAATATAGAGCCTCAGAGATAAATATAGAGCCTCAGAGATAAATATAGAGCCTCAGAGATAAATATAGAGCCTCAGAGATAAATATAGAGCCTCAGAGATAAATATAGAGCCTCAGAGATAAATATAGAGCCTCAGAGATAAATATAGAGCCTCAGAGATAAATATAGAGCCTCAGAGATAAATATAGAGCCTCAGAGATAAATATAGAGCCTCAGAGATAAATATAGAGCCTCAGAGATAAATATAGAGCCTCAGAGATAAATATAGAGCCTCAGAGATAAATATAGAGCCTCAGAGATAAATATAGAGCCTCAGAGATAAATATAGAGCCTCAGTGAAGGTTTAGTTTGTAGTGTATGATCATCTATGTATCTGGTATTTTTTCTTACAATAAGTGTGAAGACCTTCCTAAATTTATTTTGTAAAAATTAAAATGAAACAGGTCAACATATCAGAACCTCTCCAATCTGTACACCATTCTGTTCCAAAGCCATAGACATGTATATGTTTGGTTTGAACAATCTGTATCACTTTCTGTTATCAACAACTGACTCTTTTATTTGCTATTTTGATATTCACCAACAAGCTATTAATAAGAATATCTTCCTTCTTCAGACATCTGGAATATTTAATTAGCAATTTGTTGACATGGAATTAATGTAATCATGTGTAGTCTGTTCTGTACGTAACTACTTTAATAGATGTTATTTTATTTGGTTATTGACATTTTTGTTCCAGGCATAGGTTTAGCGTTTGTATCTGTTTTTTCAGAACCTCCCCAGGTATAGTCCGTCTCAACACAGGAGATCACGAGGGCCAGGCAAATTAATCACAGCAGCTAGTATAGTTTTAGGCTTTGGAATCATTCTCACCCTCCTTAACATCTACGAACTACACAAAATGAAGGAAGATCACATGATACACATCCAGCCTACTTCAGAGGGTAAAACAGGACAATTTGGATCCAAGCAACCTGTTGTGTGGGTGGATGGAAAACATGTAATTTATATTTATAAAAAAAAAATGCTTGGGGTGTTCAGGAAATTTTGCCATTTACCACTCTTTCCATTTCCATTATGAATCATTTTGTTTTCAATATAAATCAGTCTATTTCCCAATATAAATCATTCTATTTCCCAATATAAATCAGTCTATTTCCCAATATAACTCAGTCTATTTCCCAATATAACTCAGTCTATTTCCCAATATAACTCAGTCTATTTCCCAATATAAATCAGTCTATTTCCCAATATAAATCAGTCTATTTCCCAATATAACTCAGTCTATTTCCCAATATAACTCAGTCTATTTCCCAATATAACTCAGTCTATTTCCCAATATAACTCCGTCTATTTCCATTGTAAATAAATCTTTTTCCTATTATATCTAATCATATTTCGTGTTATAAATCATTCTATTTCCCATTATAAATCATGGGATTTCCAGCTATTAATCATTCTGATTCCCATTATAAATCATTTTGTTTCTGTTGAAAATAATTCTACTTCTGTTCACTGTTGTTTATGTATATTTACTAAACCATGCTTCTGTGTTGCTGTAGTGATGATGATGTCACATACACAGTAAGGTTACAGAGCAGTTCTAGTAAAACACAAATATATCTTATAATATTTACTGTCATATTCATATTCAGTTTACAAGTAAACCCATAGCGTAATTAAGGTCCATACTTCATCGTATACATGTACTTGTATCAGAGCACTTCTGTCAAATTTGAA
The DNA here is from genome assembly GCF_002113885.1 of Mizuhopecten yessoensis. NCBI lineage: Eukaryota > Metazoa > Mollusca > Bivalvia > Pectinida > Pectinidae > Mizuhopecten > Mizuhopecten yessoensis. The sequence goes on from NW_018408699.1 coordinate 266,326, forward strand.
GTAATAAGTTAAACAATGACTAACTATATACAATGTATTGGTATATGGAATAACCTTTAGCAACTTAATATTAAAACAAACTACCTGGGTATAATACTAATACATGTAATGCTGATATCTCTGTAAATCATGTGCTATTCACTGCAGCACATACAGTCTACGGGGAGATCATCCTCTGCATGTACATGTACACTTAACATTATCTGTAAGCAGCACTAGCTCTTTGATTTAGTATGAAATTATCAAATGTATTATTTTCATTTCTATTGCTGTCATTACCTATACTGGCAAGGTAATAAAATGTGTGGTGCTGGTGATGAGGCTAGTCATATGTATTAACCAGTAAATACTTGTGTAAAGAGACTTATACAAATAATATATAGAGATGCATTAAGTAAACACTTTACCTTATGAATCCTGTAAAAATACTTCTGAAGATGGAAATCAAGCTTTATACGTTGTTTGTTATAAACATCTTTAATTTAGTCCTATCACTTTCTGTTACCAGCTTGAGTCCGGCTACTTGACGCATGTGTTTGCCGTGTTTGACAGAATTGGGTACGCTGTTGGTGACAGCGAGTCCAAATGGGACGTCCTATGGTCTCATGAATATCCATTTGAAACTTTGTCAAAGAAGTTGGCAGACCTTAAACCTCATCAAAGGGTAATGAAACCGTTAATTATGATTAAATCATACAATTAATATTAAATAACATTTAAGTCATATCTCCTTTATGGAATCTCTAATGTTATGTGCAATATTTCATAGTTTGATATGTATCATATTTAAATTACTATGTACATGTGTGATGTTGTGTTACAGGTGTGATGTTGTGTTACAGGTGTGATGTTTAGTTACAGGTGTGATGTTGTGTTACAAGTGTGAGGTTTCGTTACAGGTGCAATGTTGTGTTACAGGTGCGATGTTGTGTTACAGGTGTGTTGTTTAGTTACAGGTGTGATGTTGTGTTACAGGTGTGATGTTGTTTTACAGGCTGCGATACTGTGCTGCAGGTGCGATGTTGTGTTACAGGTGCGATGTTGTGTTACAGGTGCGGTGTTGTGTCACAGGTTCGATGTTTTGTCACAGGTGCCATGTTGTGTTACAGGGTGCGCTTCTGTGTTACAGGTGCGCTGTTGTGTTAAAGGTGAGATGTTGTGTTACAGTTGTAATGCGGTGTGATAGGTGTAATGTTGTGTTATAGGGGCGATGTTGTGTCACAGATGCGATGTTTTGTCGCAGGTGCGATGTTGTTTTACAGGTTTGATGTTGTGTTACATGTGGGATGTTGTGTTACAGTTGCGATGTTTTGTCACAGGTGCGATGATGTGTTACAGGTGGGATGTTGTGTCACAGGAGTAATGCTGTGTTATGGGTGTAATGTTGTGTTTCAGGGTGCGCTACTGTGTTACGGGTACGATGTTGTGTTACATGTGTGATGTTGTGTTTCAGGTGTTATGTTGTGTTACAGGCGTGATGTTGTTTTACAGGTTTGATGTTGTGTTACAGGCGTGATGTTGTTTTACAGATGCGATGTTTTGTTACAGGTGTGATTTTGTTTTACAGGCTGAGATACTGTGCTGCAGGGGCGATGTTGGGTTACAGGTGCGATGATGTGTTACATGTTGTGTCACAGGGGTGATGTTGTGGTACAGGTGTAATGTTGTGTTAAAGGGGTGATGTTGTGTTAAAGGTGAGATGTTGTGTTACAGTTGCGATGTTTTGTCACAGGTGCGATTTTGTGTTACAGGTGTAGTGTTGTGTGACAGATGTAATTTTGTGTTACTGGTGTAATGTTGTGTTTCAGGTGCGATGTTGTTTTACAGGTTTGATGTTGTGTTACAGGGAGCGCTACTGTGTTACAGGTGCGATGTTGTGTTACAGGTGCGATGTTGTGTTATAGGTGCGATGTTGTGTTACAGATGCGATGTTTTGTCACAGGTGCGATGTTGTGTTACAGGTGTGATGTTGTGTCACAGGTGTGATGTTGTGTTAAAGGTGTGATGTTGTGTTACAGGGTGCGCTACTGTGTTACAGGTGCGATGTTGTGTTACAGGTGCGATGTTGTGTCACAGGTGCGATGATGTGTTACATGTTGTGTCACAGGTGCGATATTGTGTTACAGGTGTGATGTTGTGTCACAGGTGCGATTTTGTGTTACAGGTGTGATGTTTTGTCACAGGTGCGATGTTGTGTTACAGGTGTGAAGTTGTGTTACAGGTGCGATGTTGTGTCACAGGTGTGATGTTGTGTCACAGGTTCGATGTTTTGTCACATGTGCGATGTTGTGTTACAGGTGCGATGTTGTGTTACAGGTGTGATGTTTTGTCACAGGTGCGATGTTGTGTTACATGTGTGATGTTGTGTTACAGGTGTGATGTTGTGTTACAGGTGTGATGTTTAGTTACAGGTGTGATGTTGTGTTACAAGTGTGATGTTTCGTTACAGGTGCAATGTTGTGTTACAGGTGCGATGTTGTGTTACAGGTGTGATGTTGTGTTACAGGTGTAATGTTGTGTTACAGGTGTAATGTTGTGTTTCAGGTGTTATGTTGTGTTACAGGTGTAATGTTGTGTTATAGGTGTAATGTTGTGTTACAGGTGTAATGCTGTGTTACAGGTGTTTGTGTGATGTTGTGTTACAGGTGCGATGTTGTGTTACAGATGTAATGTTGTGTTACAGGTGTAATGTTGTGTTACAGGTGTGATGTTTAGTTACAGGTGTAATGCTGTGTTACAGGTGTAATGTTGTGTTACAGGTGTAATGTTGTGTTACAGGTGTAATGTTGTGTTTCAGGTGTTATGTTGTGTTACAGGTGTAATGTTGTGTTATAGGTGTAATGTTGTGTTACAGGTGTAATGCTGTGTTACAGGTGTTTGTGTGATGTTGTGTTACAGGTGCGATGTTGTGTTACAGATGTAATGTTGTGTTACAGGTGTAATGTTGTGTTACAGGTGTAATGTTGTGTTACAGGTGTAATGTTGTGTTACAGGTGAAATGTTGTGTCACAGGTGTAATGCTGTGTTATAGGTGTAATGTTGTGTTACAGGTGTAATGTTGTGTTACAGGTGTAATGTTTTGTTACAGGTGTTTGTGTGATGTTGTGTTTCAGATTTAATGTTGTGTTACAGGTGTAATGTTGTGTTACAGGTGAACCATTTCCCAGGCACAGGATTCATCACCAACAAAGTCAGTCTGGCCACCTCCTCCATCCCATACATTCCAAAAGCCTTCAAAATACCATCAGAGAAAGAGTCATTTCTCAAATATGTAAGTACATGTGTGTTTACAATATCCCATATATCTCACTAATCTTCAAAATACCATCAGAGAAAGAGGCATTTCTCAAATATGTAAGTACATGTGTGTTTACAATATCCCATATATCTCACTAACCTTCAAAATACCATCAGAGAAAGAGGCATTTCTCAAATATGTAAATATTTGTGGGTTTACAATATCTCATACACCTTAAAACATTCAAAATACCATCAGAGAAAGAGGCATTTCCCAGATATGATAGTACTTGTTTGTTTACAATATCCCATACATCTCCAAAGCCTTCAAAATACCATCAGAGAAAGAGGCACTTTCTGAAATATAAGATAAACATATTGATATGGGTTTAGGAGCACGTCATTGACCCGACTGCTGATAGGCCTGTGATACCATTCTATTTATACACAACAGTAATTACAATAGCCGACTTATGTGCCAGAACACATAAGAAGTACATATGATGGGTGTCGTTAAGATTGTCTTTTAACTTGTTGTGACCGACTCTTTCAGACAAAGGAACACCCAGACAAGCTGTGGGTACAGAAACGTAACAGTCACCGCGGGATCAAGATCAAGAAAATCAAAGGTATAAAATCTCCATTCTCTGCTGAGCTTTGAATACCTGGTATTGTGTGATATGAGGATTATTTGGAATAATGTGTGATGTTGGGAGTACTTTGGACAGTGTGTGGTTTTGGGGTTTATTTGCCTAATCTGATGTTTAATTTTGTCATGTAACCTGTAATAACTCAGGTTCCACAGTGAAGCCTATCGATAAAGCAACTGCTGTAAAAAAATATACTGTAAACGTGGTTATTTACGCTGGGTGAAAATTACGCGATTTGAAGGTCAAAACTATATGCACTGGGGTAATTTACGCGGTCGCGGTAGACCAACGTTTACTCTGCATAGTTATCTCCCTTACTTTACAAAATGTGTACGTGTAAAAATACTAGTAGCTACTGAGTACATGTTACGTATGTGTTCCGACTGGTCATTGGACAGATGAAAATAAAGGTGAACTGTAGTTGTGTGTATGTGAACGTGTGTCTTATACCAGCTGATCTTGTAATCAACTGGGATCAAACAGGTGAGTGCTATTTAGTCAAAACAAACATGTTTTCCAAATAACAATATGCTATTCGTAGGTTATCGTAACTCATCAAGCGCAGTTAATGTCGCTACCATGATGACAGGGGTATTTACCTGTGTAGGGATCGTTGCACACGATTACTAGCTGTTTGTGTCCCGTAGACACGTGTGCGAGTGATGTGTACCGGACCTCGATGCACCCGGGTTTATTCATGACTTTCTCTGTGCCTTTATATAGATTTTCAAATTTGTTGTCCATTAAAAACTTCAATTTATCAAGTAGTTTATTTCAGTTGTTATTGTTTTTATTTGATACCATTACAAGACAATGTACGTTAATTAGTAATACGTTAACAAAGCAATATGACAGGAGGACATCACACACATGTACCAATATCAATCAGAGTTGTCGTTCCTTACACTATCGACGAAACCATACGCGTGGGGGAAATTTACGCGGACGATCCAACTCCGCATAATAAGCGTAAATTTCCCCTGCGCGTAATATTCCACGTTTACAGTAATCATTTATAAAAAGAAATGTCAATAAATAACGAAATTAAAATCAGCTGTTAATAAATATTTTTATTAAACAAAGGTTTTCTTCAATTAAAATTAAATGCCTACTGGAATATTTCAAATGTGTTATCTCAGTCAATAAAGCACACAGAAAGCTAAAGGCCAGTAAGAGACTGAGAATTTATAATAGATATCAGCCAGTTATGTTTGTGTTTGTATTATTGTATTTCACTGTCTTTTATATTGCAGATTTAGATTTAGCAAGTGATGGCTCATTTGTTCAAGAATATGTAGATAAACCTTTCCTTATAGATAAAAGGTAAGAGATTTATTTTCATAGATACATTTAAATGGTCAACAGAATCGCTATTATAGGAGCCTGCAATTGTCAGACAGTGATGGTTAGATTGTTTGAATCTTACTAGAATAAACATGAAAAAGTCATTCAGAGTATATCTTTCTCAGCTGACAAATCCCATTTTAAAACTTATGGTTACCATTTAGTTGGACCATGTACTGACAGATTTAATGGGTACAAGTTATACAGTGAATTCCACTTATTTTCAATTAAAATCCTGTTTTCCTACAACACTGTATTTGCTCTCAATGTCACGTCACATTTCCAGTTGTCCATTGTTATCACACGTTACATTTACTCTTAATGTCACGTCACATTTCCAGTTGTCCATTGTTATCACACATTACATTTACTCTTAATGTCACGTCACATTTCCAGTTGTCCATTTTTATCACACGTTAAATTGACTTGTTAAATTGTACACGTTAAATTGTACACGTTAAATTGACACGTTAAATTGTACAGGCTTGTTGTATCTTCACTGAACTAGCTTTGGTAGCTAACATAACGTTATAAGAAATCTTGTTAATTTCTCACAAAAATGCATAGTTATGTTGCTTCACTTAATAACACGTAGGACAAAATAACCCAGTCATGATATTAAGAGAAATGTACTTTATGAATTGTTTGTTTTTCCTCTGTAGAAAGTTTGACATTGGTGTGTACACGATCCTGACCTCCATAGATCCTCTCCGAGTGTACATTGTGGAAGGGGAAGTCCTGCTCAGGTAGGTATTCAGAAGCATTTCCACAGCAGTGGCATAATCCTGGTGTAATAGGGAGATACAGCGCTGCATGGACGTTACTAATCAGCTGACATTACAGATCAAGCACTACAAGAATTTGTATTCAAAACATTCCGTGAATTTGAACTTACCCTCAAAAAATCAAAAAAAAATTGCAAAGTAAGAAAGGAGGACTCCTGTTTTTTTTTAAACCAACACAAATTCCTTCATTTTCTTGATCTTATCTAAAATGAAATTTTACCATTACATCGTGCAGCTTAAATTGTAATATTTACACTAAAATGTGTCAAATGGGGGAAAGTGTTACGACACTTTTGTGCTGTTTTCCCACATAGTTTCTTCCCTGTGAAAACTTTAAAAGGTTAACAAATATAAAATATGAAAGGATGAAGTGAAAAATTAAATTGTTTTCTTTCTCACTTCATTGGGATCTACAATGGGATGGTAGTAAGAAGGGAAACATCAAACTTTTAAAGGAAATCAGTAAACTGATTCATCCTAGTTGCTATCGTAGAAATGAACTATGTACGATAGTAAATGAGGTCACTAGTATATATATATACCGTTTCAGCAATCTCACAAACACATTAAAAGGGAACCATTTGCGGCTATTAATTATTTGTTGATGACTATTTTGTTGCCATTTGAGTATGTCATCACAATGACAATTACATCTTTGTATTTGATGTCAAGATCTTTACTCACAGCAAATCCTCCCTTCTGATTGTTTTATTTTCATGAGAGAAAAAATGTTCACCAGAACATCTATTGAAATTTAATATTTCTCTTATGAAAAACAATATTGGTTTAGTTGTATCCCTTTTGAGATGTACACAGTCTTTTGAGATGTACACAGTCTTTGGTATTTACCCTTACACCTCATTGAAGTACTCCAGTTATACAACACAAGGACTTGTCAGCCGTTAGTCATAGATCCTATACATTGCTTTTCAGATTTTGTGCTGCAGATTACCATCCATTTGATTCGACCAACACAAAGAAGTATGTGGTTGATGACAACTACACACCTGTCTGGGAGGTAGGTAACAAATGATGACAACTACACACCTATCTGGTAGGTAGGTAACACATGATGACAACTACACACCTGTCTGGGAGGTAGGTAACAAATTATGACAACTACACACCTATCTGGGAGATAGGTAACAAATAATGACAACTACACACCTGTCTGGGAGGAAGGTAACAAATTATGACAGCTACACACCTGTCTGGGAGGTAGGTAACAAACAATGACAACTAAACACCTGTCTGGGAGGTAGGTAACAAACGATGACAACTACAAACCTGTCTGGGAGATAGGTAACAAATGCTGACAGCTACACACCTGTCTGGGAGCTAGGTAACAAATTATGACAGCTACACACCTGTCTGGGAGGTAGCTAACAAATGATGACAACTACACACCTGTCTGGGAGATAGGTAACAAATGCTGACAACTACACACCTGTCTGGGAGGTAGGTAACAAATGATGACAACTACCCACCTGTCTGGGAGGGAGGTAACAAATTATGACAGCTACACACCTGTCTTGGAGGTAGCTAACAAATGATGACAACTACACACCTGTCTGGTAGGTAGGTAACAAATGATGGCAACTACACTCCTGTCTGGGAGGTAGGTAACACATTATGACAGCTACACACCTGTCTGGGAGGTAGGTAACAAATTATGCCAACTACACACCTGTCTGGGAGGTAGGTAATAAATTATGACAACTACACACCTGTCTGTGAGGTAGGTAACACATTATGACAGCTACACACCTGGCTGGGAGGTAGGTAACAAATGATGACAACTACACAGCTGTCTGGGAGGTAGGTAACAACTGAGGGCACCTACACACCTGTCTGGGAGGAAGGTAACAAATGATGACAACTACACACCTGTCTGGGAGGAAGGTAACAAACGATGACAACTACACACCTGTCTGGGAGGTAGGGAACAAATTATGACAACTACACACCTGTCTGGGAGGCAGGTCACAAATTATGACAACTAAACACCTGTCTGGGAGGAAGCTAACAAATTATGACAGCTACACATCTGTCTTGGGGGTAGGTAACAAATTATGACAGCTACACACCTGGCTGGGAGGTAGGTAATAAATTATGACAGCTACACACCTGTCTGGGGGGTAGGTAATAAATTATGACAACTACACACCTGTCTGGGAGGGAGGTAACAAATTATGACAGCTACACACCTGGCTGGGAGGTAGGTAACAAATGATGACAACTACCCACCTGTCTGGGAGGGAGGTAACAAATTATGACAGCTACACACCTGGCTGGGAGGTAGGTAATAAATTATGACAGCTACACACCTGTCTGGGCGGTAGGTAACAAATGATGACAACTACACAGCTGTCTGGGAGGTAGGTAACAACTGAGGGCACCTACACACCTGTCTGGGAGGAAGGTAACAAATGATGACAACTACACACCTGTCTGGGAGGGAGGTAACAAATTATGACAGCTACACACCTGTCTGGGAGGTAGGTAATAAATTATGACAACTACACACCTGTCTGGGAGGTAGGTCACAAATTATGACAACTAAACACCTGTCTGGGAGGTAGCTAACAAATTATGACAGCTACACATCTGTCTTGGAGGTAGCTAACAAATTATGACAGCTACACATTTGTCTTGGAGGTAGGTAATTTATCTGTCACTTAAACTGTAGCAACAGGCCAAAGTTTGTATCTATATCAGCCTCGTCAGCAGCCTTAATTGAAATGTTATTCTTTATCAAATAAAGGGAAAATAAATTTGGGATCTGTTCATAGTTTTCAACTTTCATCATTTCTGTTTGTACAGATGCCGTCACTGAAGGCTATCTTTGATGATGGCATGTATACCTGTAAGGAGACCTTGGATACCTACCTAGAACAGACAGGTAATACAAGTCATACATGAACACTGGTGTTTGTATATACTGTCTTATTGCCTTTATGATCTCAATCTTCTTAAATTGCACTTAATGGGATGAATAGGGTTTCAAATTTTAATTAATATTTTCTTGTGCATATACTTTATTGTAAAATAATAGGATAAACATTTCGTTTAAATATTTTATCAAATTTTACCTCAAAGTTGTTTTGAAATGATGACTATAGCATACACATTTCTCACCCGCAGGTCGTAACCACCTGAAGCTTTGGGAAGACATAAAGGACTCCATCAGACAGGTTTACCTACACAAAGAGAAGAGTCTTATCTCATCTTCCTCACGCTTTAGGAACAACAGGTAGGTATCTGTCTCTGTGACAGACAGGTGTACCTACACAAAGAGTCTCATCTCGTCTTCCTCACGCTTCAGAAACAATAGGTAGGTATCTGTCTCTGTGACAGACAGGTGTACATGTACCTACACAAATAGTCTTATCTCATCTTCCTCACGCTTCAGGAACAACAGCTAGGTATCTGTCTCTGTGACAGACAGGTGTACATGTACCTACACAAATAGTCTTATCTCATCTTCCTCACGCTTCAGAAACAATAGGTAGGTATCTCTCTCTGTGACAGACAGGTGTACCTACACAAAGAGAAAGGTCTGGAACAGTAGATGGGTACATCTGTATCATAGTACATGAATGTCAGTTAACATGTTTCTGTATTTGATTGTGATAAATCATTAACTTTCATATATTGATGTGGGTGGTTGGGTGGTGCATTGGATAGCGCACTTGCCTTTCACAAAGGCGTCCGGGGTTCGATTTCCCAATCGGACGTGAAAAGGTATGGGGTAACCTGCCCGACCACGTGGGTTTTCTCCGGGTACCCTGGTTTCCTCCCACAATAATCCTGTATTTGATTGTAATAAATCATAAACCTTCATATATTGACGTGATCAGCTAAACATCTTTGTGTATATATTGGCTTCAGCAACGATATATTCCTGATGGTAATTCCAAATATATGATATATTATATTTTTGTGAGAAGTTCATGAAATGGAAAAAGTAAGACCATTTTGGAACAATGCTTGTTTACTTTTCTAAAATCTGGAACTTTTGTTTTAGAAACTTCTTTGAGATGGTGCGATTTGACTTTGTGTTGGATGACCAGTTAAACGTTTATCTTATGGAGGTGAGTTAGCCACACACAAATGTGACATTACATTCTACTCGATACATTTTGAAGGTGTTTTCTTCAAATCTCTTTGATATCTGTTAATTTTCTAATAAGTTCATTGAGTATTTTATTCTTTCTAAAGTTTAAACATTTTTCTTACAACTAACCAAAATACATTTGATTGTTTTTAAATCTTTATAATTTCTTACTTAAACAATATTCTGTAGTAATGGGTAATAAACTCACCGATATTTATAATTGTGGGACCATGTTTGACAGCTGCCCTTTACTACAGTAAAAACCAACAAGCTTAAGTGTTGTTCTTGTTTAAGGTAAACATGTCTCCCAACCTGTCATCGGGACATTTCTGGAGGAATAAGAGAATTTACGAGCATGTGGTTTACAATGTGCTGTCTCTGGTGGGCGTGGCCAAGACCACCTCTAATGCATTTGAGGACAGGTAAACACTGACATACAAATAACAAAATAAAAAATAAAACTAATAAAAACTGACAGACAAGTTAAAGCTAAATACTCACAAGTAAACACTGACATGTGACAGGTAAACACAAACAAGTGACAGGTAAACACTGACAAGTGACAGGTAAACACTGACAAGTGATAGGTAAGCACAGACAAGTCACAGATAAACAAAGACAATTGACAGGTAAACACAGACATACAAGTGACAGGTAAACACAGACATACAAGTGACAGTTTATACACAACAAAAACGATGAAACAACAGTTTACCTGTTTATTACAATTCGAGATATTTAAATGAGGCAGATAGCAAGATAAAAAGAAAATACAAACTTATACTTTGGCGTATCAGGGGCTACTCACTCAACACTATAAGCTAACTATATACAATACTACAAAAACAAACGTGTACTGACGAGGTAGCCTCCTAAGCAAAGAAAGAGGCCACAAGGAAAAACAAAAAATATATTCTCAGCAATATATTTTAAGTGGGCCAGACAACTCTTGAGCGATTCAAGACAGGCCAAATGTAAATATCTAGTGAAACGTTCTTGAGCGATTCAAGACAGTATACATGTAGATATCTAGAGCAAACCCTTGAGCGATTCAAGAGCTGCATATAAGATACTCATATATATAAGTAGTAAAGAAAACTTTTAAGCGATTTAAAAGCAGAGAGCTTTTGCCTTGAGCGATTCAAGAGAGGCAAACTGACCACCAGACTTAAGCGATTTAAGAGCTGGCAAGACGAAACTCCTGAGCGATTCAAGAGCCTAGTAGTATCAAGAATAGACAGAAAAATTAAAGCAAAAGCAGTAAAATAATCAACAGATAAGTAAATAATATTACAGAAAAGTATTGGGGGGAAAATTCCCCAGGAATTAAAACCCAAATGGAACGAAACAAGGAATTGGAAATTGGTAAAAACAGACAAGTTACAGGTAAACACAGACAAGTGACAGGTAAACACTGACAAGTGACAGGGAAACACAGACAAGTGACAGTTAAACACTGACATACAAGCGACAGGTAAACACTGACATGCAAGTGACAGGTAAACACTCACATACAAGTGACAGGTAACCACAGACATACAAGTGACAGTTAAACACTGACATACAAGAGACAGGTAAACGCAGACAAATGACAAGTAAAAACTGACAAGTGACAGGTAAACTCTGACATCCAAGTGACAGGTAAACACAAACATACAAGTGACAGGTAAGCACTGACATACAAGTGACACGTAAACACTGACATACAAGCGACAGGTAAACACAGACAAGAGACAGGTAAACACAGACAAGTGGCAGGGAAACACAGACATACAAGTGACAGGTAAACACAGACATACAAGAGACAGGTAAACGCAGACAAATGACAAGTAAACACTGACAAGTGACAGGTAAACACTGACATACAAGTGACAGGTAAACACAGACAAGTGACAGTTAAACACTGACATACAAGTGACAGGTAAACACAGACAAGTGACAGGTAAACACTGACATACAAGTGACAGGTAAACACAGACAAGTGACAGGTAAACACTGACAAGTGACAGGTAAACACAGACATACAAGAGACAGGTAAACACAGACAAGTGACAGGTAAACACAGACATACAAGTAACAGGTAAACACAGACAAGTGACAGTTAATCACAAACATACAAGTGACAGGTAAACACAGACATACAAGAGACAGGTAAACACAGACATACAAATGTAAATACTGACAAGAAAACACTGACAGTTTAACGCTTACATATAAGTGACATGTAAATACTGACAGGTTATGGCTGATGATAATTGAATGGGAAATATAGACATACAAGTTACAGGTAAAGGGCATTCAATGTGTTTATGTAACTTGCTTTTGACAATTAAATATCTTTTGACAGCATGGGAAGCCATGTATTTTGTTGATAATCAGTAGAAGTAGACAGTGTATATTTTTGAAGCCTTATTGTTTACAGTATTTGTGTGTTTTGGTATTTAACAGTGACATGGATGGGAAGGACATGCAGGCGTCCGACAAAGATGTAACTGTGTTCCCAATGTGGTGCTCAGAGAGAAAATGTATGACAGACTGTCAGTCTGAGGTCAGTACACACATGTCCAGTTAACTCACCTGGTCTGAAGGACCTATGGGAGTTTATTTCATACTGCAGCATTTGTTACCATTGCTAAATGTTGGGGTTTTCATTCATCTGGATAATGGTTTTAAGTGCAGACTTGATGTCTGGGGTTCCCTAGTGATTGCAAATAAACCTATTAATTTTAGGGACAGGTAGTCAGATGGCAAAGGCCCTAATGTAGAATTTTGCTTCTCTGAATAATAACTTGGAATTTAATCCTCTTAATCATTTCAAACTTGGTGTATGGTTAGCCCTAGCAGATATACTCCACTGGTCTTTAGTGTAACTTGTGTTTTAGATGATTGTGCAAAATCTGTATTTTATATACAGAGAATGTGTAGCATGTCCACATAGATTTATTTCAAAACAGATTGTACAGATTTGTGCACAAGTTTCCAGCCTTTCTCAAGTTTCCTGCCTTTCTCGAACACAATTCCATGATGGGTAGATGGCAAATCATGCATGTGACTTTTCGTGGGAGGGGAGAATAAGCTAATCTTGTTGGCTCTCCCATTTACTTTTTCATAGGAAGGCAATTTGGCCATTTGGTCAGAAGGTAAAAAACTCTCCTGATCCATTAACATATTAAATGTATATACAACATATTTGCTGAGCATTATCATGCTGCCAGGATTACCTCTGGGCTCTGGCCCGATCCAATAAGACTTATTTGCAATATTATTTTTAATGAGAATATTTTGACACGATTGCTGAAATATTCTTATGAGTTATACATGTCCTCTGAGCCTCTTGTTTTTTCTGTGAGACTGATTTCCAAGATCTGCTGACCCATAGTTGAGCTTTTGTTGGTATTTTTTATGTTTCAGAAGTGTTCTATCTGCCATCAGTGCCTTAGTAGGGATATGAAATCCTCACTTAAACATGCCTTCATGGAGCATGCAAGCAGGGGAAGCTGTCGAAGGATCTTCCCCAAGCCTGTGGTAAGACCATCAAGTAAAACCCTACTACAATTTGATACCTCCACTTACTGTAGGACACTCCACTTACTGTAGGACACCCCACTTAATGTAGGACACTCTTCTTACTGTAGGACACTCCACTTACTGTAGGACACTCCACTTACTATAGGACACTCCACTTACTGTAGGACACTCCACTTACTGTAAGACACTCTACTCACTGTAGGACACTCCACTTACTGTAGGACGCCCCACTTAATGTAGGACACTCTTCTTACTGTAGTACACTCCACTTACTGTAGGACACTCCACTTACTATAGGACACTCCACTTACTGTAGGACACTCCACTTACTTTAGGACACTCCACTTACTGAAGGACACTCCACTTACTGTAGGACACTCCACTTACTATAGGACACTCCACTTACTGTAGGACACTCCACTTACTATAGGACACTCCACTTACTGTAGGACACTCCACTTACTGTAGGACACTTTACTTACTGTAGGACACTCCACTTACTGTAGAACACTCCACTTAATGTAGGACACTCCACTTAATGTAGGACACTCACTATAGTTTTATACAGTTTGTACTTTGTGTGATGATGCCACTTTTGTTTGTCTGTGATACCTTTTTATAAATTGTGTTTGAATAGTTTTTAAATTTGTTTGTGATGCAATTCTACAACTGATTGTTTAATAGATGTTATCATATCGCTGTTTTCCACTCTATAAAGAAAAGATAATCATTTTAATTGATTACTGTTTAGAAATATATAATCTAGAGTCTCATCTGATCAATTGAGCTTCTGAGATTGACATCATTGTAAACAAAATGCTGCATTAAAACAACATCGTGTTGTAGTACATTGGCAATCTCAGATATCAAATGAAGTATGACAGACTATAGACAGCACAGTTCTGTGAGGATACTCTGTTAATATAGAATTAAGTGTTACTCCTGTAGGGATACTTGTTAGTACAGAAGTTAGTGTTACTTCTGTGGGGATACTTGTTAGAACAGAAGTTAGTGTTACTTCTGTGGGGATACTTGTTAGTACAGAAGTTAGTGTTACTTCTGTGGGGATACTTGTTAGTATAGAAGTTAGTGTTCCTTCTGTAGGAATACTTGTTAGTATAGAAGTTAGTGTTACTTCTGTAGGAATACTTGTTAGTATAGAAGTTAGTGTTACTTCTGTGGGGATACTTGTTAGTATAGAAGTAAGTGTTCCTTCTGTAGGGATACTTGTTAGTATAGAAGTTAGTGTTCCTTCTGTAGGAATACTTGTTAGTATAGAAGTTAGTGTTACTTTTGTACGAATAATTGTTAGTATAGAAGTTAGTGTTACTTCTGTGTGGATACTTGTTAATATAGAATTAAGTGTTACTTCTGTGGGGATACTTGTTAGAATAGAAGTAAGTGTTCCTTCTGTAGGGATACTTGTTAGTATAGAATTTAGTGTTCCTTCTGTAGGAATACTTGTTAGTATAGAAGTTAGTGTTCCTTCTGTGGGGATACTTGTTAGTACAGAAGTTAGTGTTACTTCTGTGGGGAAACTTGTTAGTATAGAAGTTAGTGTTACTTTAGTAGGAATACTTGTTAGTATAGAAGTTAGTGTTACTTCTGTGGGGATACTTGTTAGTACAGAAGTTAGTGTTCCTTCTGTAGGGATACTTGTTAGTATAGAAGTTAGTGTTACTTTTGTAGGAATAATTGTTAGTATAGAAGTTAGTGTTACTTCTGTGAGGATACTTGTTAGTATAGAAGTTAGTGTTACTTCTGTGGGGATACTTGTTAGTATAGAAGTTAGTGTTCCTTCTGTAGGGATACTTGTTAGTATAGAAGTTAGTGTTACTTTTGTAGGAATAATTGTTAGTATAGAAGTTAGTGTTACTTCTGTGAGGATACTTGTTAGTATAGAAGTTAGTGTTACTTCTGTGGGGATACTTGTTAGTATAGAAGTTAGTGTTCCTTCTGTAGGGATACTTGTTAGTATAGAAGTTAGTGTTACTTTTGTAGGAATACTTGTTAGTATAGAAGTTAGTGTTACTTCTGTGGGGATACTTGTTAGTATAGAAGTTAGTGTTACTTCTGTAGGGATACTTGTTAGTACAGAAGTTAGTGTTACTTCTGTAGGGATACTTGTTAGTACAGAAGTTAGAGTTACTTCTGTAGGGATCCATGTTAGTATAGAAGTAAATGTTACTTCTGTGGGGATACTTGTTAGTATAGAAGTAAATGTTTCTTCTGTGGGGATACTTGTTCGTATAGAAGTTAGTGTTCCTTCTGCGGGGATACTTGTTAGTACAGAAGTTAGTGTTCCTTCTGTGGGGATACTTTTTAGTATAGAAGTAAATGTTACTTCTGTGGGGATACTTGTTAGTATAGAAGTTAGTGTTACTTCTGTAGGGAAACTTGTTAGTAATGAATTAAGTGTTACTCCTGTAGGGATACTTGTTAGTATAGAATTAAGTGTTACTCCTGCAGGGATACTTGTTAGTACAGAAGTTAGTGTTCCTTCTGTGGGGATACTTGTTAGTTCAGAAGTTAGTGTTACTTCTGTAAGGATACTTGTTAGTATAGAAGTTAGTGTTACTTCTGTAGGGATACTGTTACTTTTGTAGGAATACTTGTTAGTATAGAAGTTAGTGTTACTTCTGTAGGGATACTGTTACTTTTGTAGGAATACTTGTTAGTATAGAAGTTAGTGTTACTTTTGTAGGAATACTTGTTAGTATAGAAGTTAGTGTTACTTTTGTAGGAATAATTGTTAGTATAGAAGTTAGTGTTACTTCTGTGAGGGTACTTGTTAGTATAGAAGTTAGTGTTACTTTTGTAGGAATACTTGTTAGTATAGAAGTTAGTGTTACTTTTGTAGGAATAATTGTTAGTATAGAAGTTAGTGTTACTTCTGTAGGGATACTGTTACTTTTGTAGGAATACTTGTTAGTATAGAAGTTAGTGTTACTTTTGTAGGAATACTTGTTAGTATAGAAGTTAGTGTTACTTTTGTAGGAATAATTGTTAGTATAGAAGTTAGTGTTACTTCTGTAGGGAAACTTGTTAGTAATGAATTAAGTGTTCCTCCTGTAGGGATACTTGTTAGTACAGAAGTTAGTGTACCTTCTGTGGGGATACTTGTTAGTATAGAAGTTAGTGTACTTCTGTGGGGATACTTGTTAGTATAGAAGTTAGTGTTACTTTTGTAGGAATACTTGTTAGTATAGAAGTTAGTGTTACTTTTGTAGGAATACTTGTTAGTATAGAAGTTAGTGTTACTTTTGTAGGAATACTTGTTAGTATAGAAGTTAGTGTTACTTTTGTAGGAATAATTGTTAGTATAGAAGTTAGTGTTACTTCTGTGAGGGTACTTGTTAGTATAGAAGTTAGTGTTACTTCTGTAGGGAAACTTGTTAGTAATGAATTAAGTGTTCCTCCTGTAGGGATACTTGTTAGTACAGAAGTTAGTGTTACTTCCTGTGGGGATACTTGTTAGTACAGAAGTTAGTGTTACTTCTGTTGGGATACTTGTTAGTATAGAAGTTAGTGTACTTCTGTGGGGATACTTGTTAGTATAGAAGTTAGTGTACTTCTGTGGGGATACTTGTTAGTATAGAAGTAAATGTTCCTTCTGTGGGGATACTTGTTCGTATAGAAGTTAGTGTTCCTTCTGCGGGGATACTTGTTAGTACAGAAGTTAGTGTACCTTCTGTGGGGATACTTGTTAGTATAGAAGTAAGTGTTACTTCTGTAGGGATACTTGTTAGTACAGAAGTTAGTGTTACTTCTGCGGGGATACTTGTTAGTATAGAAGTTAGTGTTACTTCTGTAGGGATACTTGTTAGTATAGAAGTAAATGTTCCTTCTGTGGGGATACTTGTTAGTACAGGAGTGAGTCTTTCTTTTATTCCCCAGAGTCAAGAGGAGGCACTAAAATGGAGTCTAGCCAGTGCATCAGATGAGTACCATTCCCTCAACCCACACAACAAGAAGATGTACATCTGGTTCATGGGCAAATGTCGACTGGATCCTGGCTGGTGCTATTAAACAGGGAACATACTGACTTCAAGGAAACTCGTGATAAAGGGTAATTCATGTCACTAGTGACCCCAAGAAGTCACTTCTAGAGGTCATTTGTCACTACTGACCTTTAAGGGTCACTAGTTACTATTGACCCAAAGGAATGTCACTACTAGAGGTCACTGGTTTTTATTGACTCAAAGGAATGTCACTACTAGAGGTCACTGGTTACTAATGACCCAAAGTAGAGTCACTACTAGATGTCACTGGTTACTGATGACCCTATGGAGAGTCACTACTAGGGGTCACTGTTTACTATTGACTCAAAGGAGAGTCACTACTAGGCCTAGGGTCACTGGTTACTGATGACCCAAAGGAGAGTCACTACTAGAGGTCACTGGTTACTATTGACCCAAATGAGAGTCACTACTAGGGGTCACTGGTTACTGATGACCCAAAGGAGAGTCACTACTAGGGGTCACTGTTTACTAATGACCCATAGGAGAGTCACTACTAGAGGTCACTGGTTACTAATGACCCAAAGGAGAGTCACTACTAGAGGTCACTGGTTACTAATGACCCAAAGGAGAGTCACTACTAGAGGTCACTGGTTACTAATGACCCAAAGGAGAGTCACTACTAGGGGTCACTGGTTACTGATGACCCAAAGGAGAGTCACTACTAGGGGTCACTGGTTACTAATGACCCAAAGGAGAGTCACTACTAGAGGTCACTGGTTACTAATGACCCAAAGGAGAGTCACTACTAGGGGTCACTGGTTACTGATGACCCAAAGGAGAGTCACTACTAGGGGTCACTGGTTACTGATGACCCAAAGGAGAGTCACTACTAGAGGTCACTGGTTACTAATGACCCAAAGGAGAGTCACTACTAGGGGTCACTGGTTACTAATGACCCAAAGGAGAGTCACTACTAGGGGTCACTGGTTACTGATGACCCAAAGGAGAGTCACTACTAGGGGTCACTGGTTACTGATGACCCAAAGGAGAGTCACTACTAGAGGTCACTGGTTACTAATGACCCAAAGGAGAGTCACTACTAGAGGTCACTGGTTACTAATGACCCAAAGGAGAGTCACTACTAGGGGTCACTGGTTACTGATGACCCAAAGGAGAGTCACTACTAGGGGTCACTGGTTACTGATGACCCAAAGGAGAGTCACTACTAGAGGTCACTGGTTACTAATGACCCAAAGGAGAGTCACTACTAGAGGTCACTGGTTACTAATGACCCAAAGGAGAGTCACTACTAGGGGTCACTGGTTACTGATGACCCAAAGGAGAGTCACTACTAGAGGTCACTGGTTACTAATGACCCAAAGGAGAGTCACTACTAGAGGTCACTGGTTACTAATGACCCAAAGGAGAGTCACTACTAGGGGTCACTGGTTACTGATGACCCAAAGGAGAGTCACTACTAGGGGTCACTGGTTACTGATGACCCAAAGGAGAGTCACTACTAGAGGTCACTGGTTACTAATGACCCAAAGGAGAGTCACTACTAGAGGTCACTGGTTACTAATGACCCAAAGGAGAGTCACTACTAGGGGTCACTGGTTACTGATGACCCAAAGGAGAGTCACTACTAGGGGTCACTGGTTACTGATGACCCAAAGGAGAGTCACTACTAGAGGTCACTGGTTACTAATGACCCAAAGGAGAGTCACTACTAGGGGTCACTGGTTACTAATGACCCAAAGGAGAGTCACTACTAGGGGTCACTGGTTACTGATGACCCAAAGGAGAGTCACTACTAGAGGTCACTGGTTACTAATGACCCAAAGGAGAGTCACTACTAGGGGTCACTGGTTACTGATGACCCAAAGGAGAGTCACTACTAGGGGTCACTGGTTACTGATGACCCAAAGGAGAGTCACTACTAGAGGTCACTGGTTACTAATGACCCAAAGGAGAGTCACTACTAGGGGTCACTGGTTACTAATGACCCAAAGGAGAGTCACTACTAGGGGTCACTGGTTACTGATGACCCAAAGGAGAGTCACTACTAGGGGTCACTGGTTACTGATGACCCAAAGGAGAGTCACTACTAGAGGTCACTGGTTACTAATGACCCAAAGGAGAGTCACTACTAGGGGTCACTGGTTACTGATGACCCAAAGGAGAGTCACTACTAGGGGTCACTGGTTACTAATGACCCAAAGGAGAGTCACTACTAGAGGTCACTGGTTACTAATGACCCAAAGGAGAGTCACTACTAGGGGTCACTGGTTACTGATGACCCAAAGGAGAGTCACTACTAGGGGTCACTGGTTACTGATGACCCAAAGGAGAGTCACTACTAGAGGTCACTGGTTACTAATGACCCAAAGGAGAGTCACTACTAGGGGTCACTGGTTACTGATGACCCAAAGGAGAGTCACTACTAGGGGTCACTGGTTACTATTGACCCAAAGGAGAGTCACTACTAGAGGTCACTGGTTACTGATGACCCAAAGGAGAGTCACTACTAGAGGTCACTGGTTACTAATGACCCAAAGGAGAGTCACTACTAGGGGTCACTGGTTACTAATGACCCATAGAAGAGTTGCTAATGTAGTTACTGGTTACAACTGAAGAGAGTCATTACTTGAGGCCGTTCTGGTCAGTACTGATCCTGAGAATTTTCAAATTTTTCCGTCCAGACTTACCTAGACTTATTTTGACCAATCACTGATAAATAAATCATTCCCCAGTTTCAGCTCTGATTTCACTGGATTGACAGCGTTTCCTGTTGAATCCGGCCTTACTGGGTCAGGCTACCTAGTGGGTTCTTTCTATTTTGAGCCCAGTACTATTTTTGATCAACTAACAATGTA
The DNA here is from genome assembly GCF_002113885.1 of Mizuhopecten yessoensis. NCBI lineage: Eukaryota > Metazoa > Mollusca > Bivalvia > Pectinida > Pectinidae > Mizuhopecten > Mizuhopecten yessoensis. The sequence continues at coordinate 286,825 of NW_018408699.1, forward strand.
TTGTCTTCATTCTGTAGTCCTCAAATTATACAAAAACAACGGGGGGAAAATGGAATATTTGTTTTGTTTTGTTAATGACACTTAAATTTAACCAGTCTCATAGACCCCATGTTGGCTTTTCTAAATATGACATCATTGATTGTATATTGTGTATTTATCAATAGCATGGTTATTTTTCAGACCGATAATTTCTGCTGAAAATTTTGAAAGAGATCTGAAATTTTGAAATACAATCATTCTTTTATGGAAAGGAGAACATGTGAGAAAAATATGTAACATTTACATTCCATATAATGAGTGCTGGTACATTGATACATGTTTTGATGTGAGAAATACTGATAATATTTCTCAAATATAAATTAATGTTATATAGTGTTTTATATTTTTTTTAAATAAAATAACCATGGAATGTTAAAGAGGCTTCATGTCTTTCCCTATATATTTATTACTGTGTTGCCTATTCACTGTATGATTCGACCAGATAGAAGTTATGTACTCACAGCCATTTCTATAGTTGTCAATGTGACTCTGATTTTGAAACCTGTTTTCCTGATTGATATTTTTATGTCTACAGGGTCATATGTTTAGTTTTGCTGTGGCTATCCTGTTATGACTATATCTTGTTTGTACTTGTACTAGTGGGTGACCTATGTATATGTTTAGCTTTGCTGTGGCTATCCTGGTATGACTATATCTTGTTTATACTTGTACTAGTGGGTGACCTATGTATATGAAATGTGTTTTGTATCTAATAGTTGACGACCTATCAGATAGGTCACACCTTGGAGAGTATGTGCAATATCATCTTAAACTAAAGGAAATGTGAATGCTCAAGTTTATAATTTTGTAATATAATTACGCTTCTGCTATAAACCATATCCTGTGTATATGGGCAGCAGGCTGCAGCCTGATAACAGGTTAGGAGCTGTATGTGGTTACAGACAGCCATAATTAAATTCATAGGGGATATTTTACAAAAGTGCCATTAAAATATATACATAAATAGTTACACGATTCAGATACCTACATATACAGTATAATTTAGATGATGTATACCCAGGTACTTGGAAATTATTGAATTCCAAAGTATATTGTAATGTTTGCGGTCTCCTCTGGATCATATTATTTTTCCATTGTTGCAAATGATACATGTAGAAAATAACAAGTTTTTCTTGCAAACATTTTCCTTTAAATTTTAGTAGGTACAACAAGTTAAAATGTTTATTGTTGATTTTTTACGGATGATCACACTGGTCTAGGCATTTTGTGTAACATCTGAACGTAAGTCAGGGTACTTCAACTTTGTCATATTTATTAGTTAGAGCCATTTGTTATAGCTTGCTCATTGTAGCCTGCCGACAGGTTAGTAGAACCATTTTTAGGTCACCTGAGCTTTAGCTCAAGTGACCTATTGCTATCCGTTTTCGGCCGTCGTCGTCCGTCGTCCGTCGTCCGTTAACATTTTACATTTCAAACTTAAAGTCAAGTTCTGCTGGGCCGATTGAACTGAAAGTTGGTAGGAATGATCGCCTCATGGTCCTGACAAAGTGTTGTTATTTTTCGGGTCGATCAGAAATCCAATATGGCCGCCACGGCCGCCATTTTGAAAACCTATTTCAAACTTAAAGTCAAGTTCTGCTGGACCGATTGAACTGAAAGTTGGTAGGAATGATCGCCTCATGGTCCTGACAAAGTGTTGTTATTTTTCGGGTCGATCAGAAATCCAATATGGCCGCCACGGCCGCCATTTTGAAAACCTATTTCAAACTTAAAGTCAAGTTCTGCTGGACCGATTGAACTGAAAGTTGGTAGGAATGATCGCCTCATGGTCCTGACAAAGTGTTGTTATTTTTCCGGTTGATCAGAAATCCAATATGGCCACCACAGCCGCTATTTTGTAAATACCTATTCTAAACTTAAAAGCAATTTCTAATAGGCCGATCTTATTTAAAATCGGTCTAGGAATGATCAGCTCATGGTCCTGACAAAGTTAAGTTAACATTATACTTAACTATTTTTTACTCAAATTGGTACATATTTCAACAACAAAAATAAATACTGTAGGACTCAGGTGACCGTTAAGGCCCATGGGCCTCTTGTATATTTACCTGCCGACTGTTTATTAGAACCATTTTGTATTTACCTGTCGACTGACTAGTAGAACCATTTTGTATTTACCTGTCGACTGTTTATTAGAACCATTTTGTATTTACCTGTCGACTGATTAGTAGAACCATTTTGTATTTACCTGCCGACTGATTAGTAGAACCATTTTGTATTTACCTGCCGACTGGTTAGTAGAACCATTTTGTATTTACCTGCCGACTGATTAGTAGAACCATTTTGTATTTACCTGCCATCTGGTTAGTAGAACCATTTTGTATTTACCTGCCGACTGGTTAGTAGGGCCATTTTGTTTTACCCAGCTGATATCAATCCCACCAAATAGTTGTCATTTTATGTGTTTTACACTATTAGTTACTTGTCCCCACACTATTAGTTACTTGTTCTTGTCCCCACACTATTAGTTACTTGCCCCCACAGTTCTCCACAAGTTAAACGTGTAAAAGTTATTCCACAGAACTTGTGCTGTTTGAGTCAAGATCATTTTATTTATTTTTTATTATTTTGTAATTTCTGTTTTAGCTTAGTAACATGGAAAATAACAACCAAAATGTATGTGTTTATATGGAAGCACGATGATGTAAAGCTGATAAATATCACTGGGGCTGTTGTTTGAAATGATTAGCATGCATTTTTTTATCGGCTGTGATTTCCCTCCTTTGGTAAACTGAATTTGAAATCAAGTATTTTGAAAAATCAGTTGGTTGATGAGGAAAAAAGTTTTGTCTTTAAGCAAATTCTAAGGACTGACTTTTGATCAGTTTCTGTTTATGCACATCTATTTATAACTCCATAAGCTATAGATTATAGAGAGCCATTCATTTAATGCTTTATGTAAGAATGTTTAAGAATAAGAATTCTGATATGAATTAATGGTCCTTCTAATTGCACTGCAAGTAGAAATGTATTGGAGAGTAACCACATGATGTACATGTATGTGATGGAAATAGAACCCTAACAGAAGTAGATATACGGGTAAATAAGGAAATGGATGTTATAATCAAAACTATTATCTGTACAATAGGTATTTAATCAGAATATTTCCAGATGAATGTTGTTCTTTGAATTTTCTACGTGAATGTTTTGTGTAATAAGGTAAAGGGTACCACTTCAAAGCTGTACAAACGACAAAGAGAGTTTTTCTGGCATAGAGTTACTTCCCTTGTCAAAGAATTCATCTCTCATTTTTATGATGTACATCTGTAAATCCTAAATAATAGCATTGGTAGAGTGAAGGATTAGCATGGTATATGTACGAAGTTCAGCCCCTGTAGTTCTTGTTTTTTTCTTTATTTTGATTTCTTAATGAAGTTTCTGTAAACTGCACTGCAAGATGTGATTTATACAAAGTATGTATCGGCAGAAAATGACTTTCATAATAGTTAAAATGGCAGTAAGTCTTAACTTAATGGTACTCTTTACCTAAAGCACAGTTATAATCAAATATATTACAATTATTTATTTATTTTGACTACATCGATATAATAAGTTGAAACATAATTACCAATTTTTTACACCAGTGATGCTGGCCCTACTTCAGACAGCTTCATTACTGGTTTACCCTGATAATTTATGAATATCTTGATGGGGGGGGGGGGTCTTCAGGAAAATTTCTTATGTTGAATCATGATTTGCCTCTTTCATCCATTATCTCATGTGTTCATATATAGCATAGACATATTCCAGATTAAAACAATAATACTCTTTTTGTTAAGATATTTTATATACACCAGTACTTGTATTTTTAACCAGAGTGTGCCATATTGCAATTGTGTTAATCAGAATTTAGAACTCTCTTGTATTTGTATGAGCTGCCATGGTTTGATTCAATGGAGAAATAGCAATCGTAACGAGTACAATAGGTGCCGGATTACTCTCCTTCCAATTCACTCCCTCCTGTTCTGGGGATGAAAAAGCACTAACAAATGGTGATTTCATTTATTGTGATATGTGTCCTAAAGAAGGGCATAACTGTGGTAATATTGTAAATGTCAGATTGAAATACCCATATTTACCCATCAATTTAAACATGCAGAGCAACCATGTAACTTACAGATTTGTTTTGCTATTGTATACATGTATTTGTTTTAATGTAATATTACATTGACGCATTTTTTCTGTGATAAATATTTCTGTTGCTATAATATGAGGGTTTGAAAATGCATTCAAATTTTATTTCTTTTTCAACTTGTAAACCAAATGCATAATGTAGGTTGTATTATATTTTTTAAGTTTTTCACAGTTTGTAACAAATTAAAAAATGTATTGCCAAAAATAATATTAACATTTTATGCATAATATACAAAAGCTCAAGGCTGACATGTATTTGATTCTCAATTACTATCATTAGTATTTCACTATTAAAAAGTTACAAAAAGTTGTGGTGACATCTGAATAGGAAACAACTTCTGACCTTTCTCTTTAAATACCACAAGTGGATGCCATTTGTACATGAAACATGAACAAAATAAAGTAGTTGTAACTAACATGTGACCACAGTTAAGCTACTATTGTTTTGTCAGACATCTGTCACCTGTCACATTAATGTACAGTGTCACACCCTGTGGACAGGAAACTTTTGTGTTCATTCTTAAAAAAAGAAATAAAAACTTTGTAAAAGGTTTTGTCATACTAATTCCACATATGTCATGGACAAAAAGAAAGGTTAGCATTTAAAATGTTTAAAAACTGTTAAAAAGTATTCCTGTAAAACTGTATAAAGTTTAAAAACTATTTCCTTAACTCTGCATAATGTTAAACATAATCATGTATCATAGATCATTTGTAAACCGGGTACCTTTTTAAAAAAGACGTGAAAATAATGTTCATCTTAAAAGATGAAACCATTAAAATATCACCAAATGTGTATTGTGTATGTTTACAGGGATCGTAGATGGTTTATGTGTCCAGAGTTTGTATAAGTTTATATGAAGGCCAAAAGGTGGACAACAAAATGTAAAATGAAGCAATCTTGATCTCTCGGGAGATAAAACGATCTACATCTATTCTACCTTATTGATTTCCTTTCTTGGCTGGCCTGCCTTGGTCTACAACCACATTACAATGTGATCGATTGGCCATTAAACTGTAGACTTAAGCAGTATAACCTTGGTGTATACTGCTGGTCACTTAAGATATCATTACACTAAGCTTTCAGAAAAATCCATGCAATATCACACAGGAACAAACATTATTCATGCAATGTATTTTACATTTGTGCATGAAAAGTCTGTTTATTCACTTTGTAATCAAATGTGGATCAGATAATATTTTTTTCCATTTTTATATTCAGCAGTGAATATATCCATGCATGGAAATCATTCAAAACAATCCAAAACCTGTCACCATATTAGGAATTATTTGATGGTGATTGTATTGCCATACTGTTACAGCTTTGGTAAAAAGATGCAAAGATTGAACAGTGTCAGCCAGGTAGTGCTTTTACAGCACTGTTTCCAGGAGGAGGTTCTGCTTGACCTTTTTTTTAAGTCGACTCCATGCATGTAGTTTTGTGGTCCTGGTACAGCCTACAATCCTTCCAGATGAGATTTGGAAGAACACAATAAGTGTATTCCATTTCTATCATAGTCTTCATATTTCATGTATTAATTTAAATTTACAATAATGTGGAAAAAAGAATACAAACACCACCTGTACACAATAGAATTGTATTGTATGTTTAATAGATACTATTGTACCACTACTTATAAACAGATTTTGTCTAAAGAAGAACCTAAAACATTTTTTATGCTATTTTATGAATTAAAAAAAATACATGCAAAAACTGTTTTCTTATCATTACATTGCCCCTCAAAGTGTGTGCTTTAGCGATTCTACCTTTCCTATGGAAAACTTCTTCTATGGAACGGAACCATAAAAGTAATAATCACAGAGTCAGGTGATGTGCCATGTAAGCTTGCTGGGACAAGGATCCATCAACCTTGTTTAATAAATTACCATAACCAACTTTTAGGGACACAGTCAAATGAGTTAAAAACTTTAAACGATTTCTACAGCACCATGATTCCTGACAGTTTGGCTTTTGATTGCTGGAAACTCCCGTTCAGCATAACTGGGGTACAATGTGTTGGAAGCTGCCAAAGGGACCTGTTTCTACTAGAGTTAGAAAGGTAATGGAATGTTTCAACTAATATGTGGCCATAGAGACTATGGGGGCCAGTCTATTATGATAAAAAATGGTTTCTGTATTATACGTCTCTGCTAAAATTGACGGCCTCCATACCACGCGAATACATGCAACTCTTATGATCTGGATCGAAGAATTCTCAATCTTTCTCTCTGGCTGATATTGTGTGTATTGCTAGGTAGTAAGAGGCCTATTGTCTTGGAGAACATTTAAGCTATGATATATCTCAGTAACGTTAACCATTTGAAGCGGTAAATACTAGACGAACAAGATGTATACATGGAAATCTATCAAATCTTAAAAAAAAAAAAACTGGTTTATTAGCTGTTCATGTCGATCAGTTCCTGTACCCTATACTGTTTGTAGTTTGTGACCTTACGAGTCTAGTCGATTTCGAGTCTTTGGCGAGATATTATGAAAGTTTGCGTCGGCACATCCTGTACTCTAATCAGAACGTCTAACATGTGACACCGGATGCATATTACCACAAAAACATGAAGGAAACGGCGTTTCTCGATTGAGGAAGCGTGTGCCTGTTCTCTTTTGTTGCACAACACATTTGATATGTTTAAAACTTAACAAAACGAAATAAAAATACAAAATCATGGATTCATATATTGAATAGTTCTCAATACTTGAAGGAAACACACTAATTAAGGTAGGTTTCACTAAAACACAAGCTATTCTTCCATACAATATCCTCTCCGCTTCATCCGAAGATGTGTTTTTTGTATTTATTTTTGTGTTCATTTGTTGTTGCGTTGCCGGCTGCCTTTTCGTTTTGATGGATCAATACAAGTAAACATGCAAATAAAACATCCTACAAATCTATTCATAGGCTGTACCAGAAGTACACATACAATCACGAAAGATAACGAGAAAACTGAAAATGCTGCCTTACGAAATATCGTTGATTACGAAACGACGTGTCAGTGGCTTGAATGTTTAGTAGGGACTAATACAATGTATTACCTGTAACTGAGCGAGATCAGGTTAAGGGACTTATACAATCTATTACCTGTAACTGAGCGAGATCAGGTTAAGGGACTTATACAATATATTACCTGTAACTGAGCGATATCAGGTTAAGGGACTAATACAATATATTGCCTGTAACTGAGCGAGATCAGATTAAGGGACTAATACAATCTATCGCCTAGAACTGAGCGAGATCAGGTCAAGGGACTAATACAATCTATTACCTGTAACTGAGCGATATCAGGTTAAGGGACTAATACAATCTACTGCCTGTAACTGAGCGAGATCAGGTTAAGGGACTAATTCAATCTATTACCTGTAACTGAGCGGGATCAGATTAAGGGACTAATACAATCTATTGCCTGTAACTGAGCGAGATCAGGTTAAGGGACTAATACAATCTACTGCCTGTAACTGAGCGAGATCAGATTAAGGGACTAATACAATATATTCCCTGTAACTGAGCGAGATCAGGTTAAGGGACTAATACAATCTACTGCCAGTAACTGAGCAAGATCAGGTTAAGGGACGAATACAATATATTGCCTGTAACTGAGCGAGATCAGGTTAAGGGACTAATAAAATATATTGCCTAGAACTGAGCGAGATCAGGTCAAGGGACTAATACAATATATTGCCTGGAACTGAGCGATATCAGGTTAAGGGACTAATACAATCTACTGCCTGTAACTGAGCGAGATCAGATTAAGGGACTAATACAATCTATTGCCTGTAACTGAGCGAGATCAGGTTAAGGGACTAATACAATCTATTGCCTGTAACTGAGCGAGATCAGGTTAAGGGACTAATACAATCTATTACCTGTAACTGAGCGATATCAGGTTAAGGGACTAATACAATCTATTACCTGTAACTGAGCGAGATCAGGTTAAGGGACTTATACAATCTATTACCTGTAACTGAGCGATATCGGGTTTAATACAATCTATTGCCTGTAACTGAGCGAGATCAGGTTAAGGGACTAATACAATCTATTACCTGTAACTGAGCGAGATCAGGTTAAGGGACTAATAAAATATATTACCTGTGACTCAGCTAGATCAGGTTAAGGGACTAATACAATCTATTGCCTGTAACTGAGCGAGATCAGGTTAAGGGACTAATACAATCTATTACCTGTAACTGAGCGATATCAGGTTAAGGGACTAATACAATCTATTACCTGTAACTGAGCGATATCAGGTTAAGGGACTAATACAATCTATTACCTGTAACTGAGCGATATCAGGTTAAGGGACTAATACAATCTATTACCTGTAACTGAGCGATATCAGGTTAAGGGACTAATACAATCTATTACCTGTAACTGAGCGATATCAGGTTAAGGGACTAATACAATCTATTACCTGTAACTGAGCGATATCAGGTTAAGGGACTAATACAATCTATTACCTGTAACTGAGCGATATCAGGTTAAGGGACTAATACAATCTATTACCTGTAACTGAGCGATATCAGGTTAAGGGACTAATACAATCTATTACCTGTAACTGAGCGATATCAGGTTAAGGGACTAATACAATCTATTACCTGTAACTGAGCGATATCAGGTTAAGGGACTAATACAATCTATTACCTGTAACTGAGCGATATCAGGTTAAGGGACTAATACAATCTATTACCTGTAACTGAGCGATATCAGGTTAAGGGACTAATACAATCTATTACCTGTAACTGAGCGATATCAGGTTAAGGGACTAATACAATCTATTACCTGTAACTGAGCGATATCAGGTTAAGGGACTAATACAATCTATTACCTGTAACTGAGCGATATCAGGTTAAGGGACTAATACAATCTATTACCTGTAACTGAGCGATATCAGGTTAAGGGACTAATACAATCTATTACCTGTAACTGAGCGATATCAGGTTAAGGGACTAATACAATCTATTACCTGTAACTGAGCGATATCAGGTTAAGGGACTAATACAATCTATTACCTGTAACTGAGCGATATCAGGTTAAGGGACTAATACAATCTATTACCTGTAACTGAGCGATATCAGGTTAAGGGACTAATACAATCTATTACCTGTAACTGAGCGATATCAGGTTAAGGGACTAATACAATCTATTACCTGTAACTGAGCGATATCAGGTTAAGGGACTAATACAATCTATTACCTGTAACTGAGCGATATCAGGTTAAGGGACTAATACAATCTATTACCTGTAACTGAGCGATATCAGGTTAAGGGACTAATACAATCTATTACCTGTAACTGAGCGATATCAGGTTAAGGGACTAATACAATCTATTACCTGTAACTGAGCGATATCAGGTTAAGGGACTAATACAATCTATTACCTGTAACTGAGCGATATCAGGTTAAGGGACTAATACAATCTATTACCTGTAACTGAGCGATATCAGGTTAAGGGACTAATACAATCTATTACCTGTAACTGAGCGATATCAGGTTAAGGGACTAATACAATCTATTACCTGTAACTGAGCGATATCAGGTTAAGGGACTAATACAATCTATTACCTGTAACTGAGCGAGATCAGGTTAAGGGACTAATACAATCTATTACCTGTAACTCAGCTAGGTCAGGTTAAGGGACTTTTACAATCTATTGCCTGTAACTGAGCGATATCAGGTTAAGGGACTAATACAATCTATTACCTGTAACTGAGCGATATCAGGTTAAGGGACTAATACAATCTATTACCTGTAACTAAGCTAGGTCAGGTTACTTCTTCTTCTTCCATATAATTGCCTCCTTCGTCTTATCGAAGATTATGCAATGTTTATGATACACAATGCGCAGGTGAACACACAATTGAAAAGTTTAGATTGTAAAAGTTAAAAAGTTAAAAAACACTGATGTAGTGTCAGACGTTTAAAGCTGGTTGATTCGACCAACCAGCCTTAAGCCTAGTGGGTTCGGGGTCTGTTAAAAGTTTAAGCTTTTTTAGTTCCAATTCGTTGAGTTTTCTTAAAGGTTTCCAAGTTTGTCGAGTTCACAGTTTTTGAGTCAAGTTCGTTCCAGTCTTTTATTGTTCGAGGGAAGAATGAATATTTTCTTGGGTCTATTTTACATGCCTGGATTTGGTAGGACCGATCGTGTTGTTTTCTGGACCTCCTCATTGGTGTTTCGATTCGGTTTTCCTTTTTGATGGCTATTTGTTGTTTGTCAAGGGACTAATAAATCTATTACCTGTAACTGAGCGATATCAGGTTTAATACAATCTATTGCCTGTAACTGAGCGAGATCAGGTTAATGGACTAATACAATCTATTACCTGTAACTGAGCGAGATCAGGTTATTTAAGTCGGACACTAGGAATCTGTAACATGAACCCAACTGAGGCATTAGCCTCAACCAGAGACGTATACGTCTCTGCCTTAACTGAGGTTTGGATGATTTAGACCGAAAAACTATTCGATTTCGCTAAGTCTACAAATGTCCCTTCGGGGACCTCAAATAGATATGGAATAAGAATCTAACAAGATCAAAACAAGATATATAACGACAAAACAGCATACTGTATTTTTAATGCGGATTGTCAATTTCAAGCCGTTGACGCGCGGATGAATACATCACTGTGAGAAAATTCTGCGAAAACGACACGTTGTCGTATTGTCTTTGAAGTAATGCGAGCCTGTCTGTTCAACATTGTTTATATAGGTTAATATGTCATTAATCCATGAAGGATGTCTTTAACTTTTACTCTGCCGATCCACTGTATTTGTAAACATACATACTTTGTTCCAACTCCTTAAATTATCCACCATTAAGTTCCTGGTTCTGAGGCTTACCATCTTTGATGTGCTTTTCTTTTCTTCGCCACCAAGAAGTAAATAACGCCGATTTCTGTGAGTTTAGTACGACTTAATGGCGTTTTTATTTTGCAAAATTGTTCTGCCTGTCTGTTGAAGATTTGTTTGCCAAGTGTTTGACATTTCTGTGTGTTTTATCATCAATCCCCGCTCCCAATTCTCTAGTGTCCTGTTATGTTCATTTCAAAGACCATTGCGCGGTTTAGAGAGCGCCATGTGAAATTTGACCGGTTTAGAGAGCGCCATGTGAGATTTGACCGGTTAAGAGAGCGCCATGTGAGTTTTGATCGGTTTGAATCCCTGCGTACTGTTACTTGTATGAGCTGCCTGGTGTCCAAATAGAAATTGCATGTCGTCGGAAAATGATGGTTCACTGGCGTCGATAGGTGTGATTCCGGTACCAGCATTTATTGCACCTTGAACCGGTTTGAATCCCTGCGTACTGTTACTTGTATGAGCTGCCTGGTGTCCAATTAGATGGTGCATGTTATCAGGAAATGATGGTTCACCACCGACGATAGGTGTGATTCCGGTACCAGCATTTATTGCACCTTGAACCGGTTTGAATCCCTGCGTACTGTTACTTGTATGAGCTGCCTGGTGTCCAATTAGATGGTGCATGTTATCAGGAAATGATGGTTCACCACCGACGATAGGTGTGATTCCGGTACCAGCATTTATTGCACCTTGAACCGGTTTGAATCCCTGCGTACTGTTACTTGTATGAGCTGCCTGGTGTCCAATTAGATGGTGCATGTTATCAGGAAATGATGGTTCACCACCGACGATAGGTGTGATTCCGGTACCAGCATTTATTGCACCTTGAACCGGTTTGAATCCCTGCGTACTGTTACTTGTATGAGCTGCCTGGTGTCCAATTAGATGGTGCATGTTATCAGGAAATGATGGTTCACCACCGACGATAGGTGTGATTCCGGTACCAGCATTTATTGCACCTTGAACCGGTTTGAATCCCTGCGTACTGTTACTTGTATGAGCTGCCTGGTGTCCAATTAGATGGTGCATGTTATCAGGAAATGATGGTTCACCACCGACGATAGGTGTGATTCCGGTACCAGCATTTATTGCACCTTGAACCGGTTTGAATCCCTGCATACTGTTACTTGTGTGAGCTGCCTGGTGTCCAATTAGATGGTGCATGTTGTCAGGAAATGATTGTTCACCAGCGACGATAGGTGTGATTCCGGTACCAGCATTTATTGCACCTTGAACCGGTTTGAATCCCTGCGTACTGTTACTTGTGTGAGCTGCCTGGTGTGCCCTTAACTGACGCGTGTTGTTAGATAATGTCGGTCGATTGGAGTCGGTAAGTTTACTTCCGGTACCATCAAACCTTGCCTCTAGAACGACCTCACGTGAAAGGAGTTGTCCGCGCCTGTCCGGCTTTGAGTCGACTGGTCTAGACGTAGGGTTTGGATATACCACACGGTGGTTTTGTGACGTACTTTTTCCCAATTTGGAAATCCCACCAGATTGATAACTTGATTGCCTACTCATATGTGTGTGGGATGAATGCTGTGCCCGTGCGTGAGGACCTAAATCTATCCTTCCAGTTCCATCCTGATTATCTATTGGAATTTTTGAGTGGGATGCAAGGGGACCTAAATATATCATTCCATGTCTATCATAACTTTCATTCAGATGGTTTCTACTAATATCTGTGTGGGATGAATGGTGTGCCCGTGCAGGGGGACCATCAAGATCGTCATCACTAAGTAAGATATGTCCACCCTTGTCCTGCCTAGAACCGATCGATGTCTGCTTCTTATTGTTGAATTTTAGCGCTTTGTTTTCTGAGGTACTCTGAATCGAGGGCAGTTTAAGGGGTGGTTCCTTGGCTTCAGGAAACTCTCCCCGCCTCGGACTCTTCTTTGAAAACATACCTCTTCCCAACTTTGTCAGTGTGGAACTTCCTCCAGATAACTTGGAAACCCCCCTAGTTTGATATCTGGGCCCGTCACTATGACGTGTGTGCAATGACTGGTGTGTCGACGCGGGATCCGTGTCTTTAAAACCTGCACGTTGATGTGAGCCGACATGGTTCCTTCTGCTGCCGTTATTTGCCCCCCGGCTGTCACGACTGCTTAGGGTATGTCCTGCCATGTAGGTTTCCTTATGCTTCTGGTCGTCAATCAGTCCCCCTTCAAACAGTTTTCATTAAATGTATTCCCTGAAAGATGAAAGCGTTGTAACAATCAGCAATTTGAGTATAAAATATATTTTCAGAGTGTTATCATTGATATATAACTTCCAGATTCATTGATAAGTAACTTTCCAAAGTTTGATATTTGGATATATTGGACATTTATATAAATGTTTTATACTGTATGTTTGTATATTGAATTTATCAAACAAGCATTGGGCCGTATTATTCTTGTTCCATTGTTCTGGCACAGTTTACGTGAAGTACTATTAAGTAATATAACAAGACATCACCCGTTGTAGCCAACAGTTGCAAATTTGTATTGAGGGTGTAAGTAATTCACACTGAAATACCATAATGAACTATTCCAACCTTTGAATTGGAAGAGTTAAAATGTGTCTTCAGGGTTGAATGAGCTAATAGGTACATTGCATTGTTGCTTTTCTGTTTTGAACACAGGCATGATTCCCAAATGGATGAACTTGCCGAATGGTGATTTAATGTGTGGATTTTTTTCTCGACTTTCTGATACAAGTTACGCTGCCTTACTTTTCGAGCATTTTTTCGTTCATTTGGAAAGTACCTACCACATTTCATGTCTATTGAACATCTTTCATTTCTCACCAAAGTTCCACATGTACCAAGGTAGTTGTTATGAACTTTATTTATTTATTTTTAAACACAACAGCATTTGACTCGTCGATCGATTCTTTCAAAGACCTTTCCCAACTATTTGATTCCGACGAGTGGTCATCAGTATACTTAACAATTGGATTCTGATCTTTACAAAGTCGATTCAATGTACCGCGTGAATGGGTTGCCCTGAGAGGATCTTTATATATTCACAGATAATGACCAGTTTTCTGTTGCCTTGAGACAGTCTCTTTTTATATTCACAGATAATGACCAGTTTTCTATTGCCTTGAGACGAGCTTTTTTATATTCACAGATAATGACCAGTTTTCTATTGCCTTGAGACAGTCTTTTTTATATTCACAGATAATGACCAGTTTTCTATTGCCTAGAGACGAGCTTTTTTATATTCACAGATAATGACTAGTTTTCTGTCTACACAAAGATAGTACATAATAATATATTGTACAATTGTGTATATCCGATCCAGCCCCTATATAAGCTGAGATAGAGTCACCAATGTATTTGTGGCGCGTCATCGGGTATTATTCAAAGAAGGCTGAATTGGTAGCCTATTTTGTTCCGGACAATCAATGTCACTATTTAGCTAGGGTTTAAATTAACATGCCACTTTTATGATAGGTCATGCATTTCCCTTAGTTTATCTTTCAATAGGTAGGCGCTCATACCCGAGGATTGTAAGTCAGATACAATACAGATAAGTTTTGTAGGCAAATAATCTATAAAGCAATCAATATCTTTAACAAAGTTACACAAGAGAATCAATAACAACCGAGCGCCTACGATTGTCTCTTAGAGAAACCCAGCTGGGTTGTTTGCTGAATAAAAATGTTAACTACAAATTCTTGATTATGAGATAAAGGATATTATTTCGTTTCCATATCGTAGGAGCCCTTTGACGGATCCTATCTAAAGCAGAATTAGTGTTTAATTACAATAATAACGTTAAATTGGTCGGCCGGGTTTTATACATACGTTGAGATTAACAACGGTGTCAGTTTAATCATCCTGTATGTAACTGGTTTAACATTATTTAAAACAAAACTAATTATGATATTTGAAATACTATATATCACATGCATTTACACATAAGTATTCAATCCTTGTTTAATTTTAATTGGGCTAATGAAATTGAAATCCGATTAACAGTTCAATGGGTTCCGGTTTACCCAAGAGATTTCGTTAACCTTTTTAATAAGAGTTTACTTCCAAATTTTACGACTATTTACACATGTGGTTGAACACAAACGAGGTATACTGGCCACTCCATGTTTGGTAATCATAAAACATTAAACAATGATTCAAATACCGCTACCCTCGCATGAGGGACGGTGGGGCTTTAACATTTGTTTACGTCAGCACTTCTATCACTTCCATTTTGTTTGCTAGAAATAAACACATGGTTTTATCGATCGATCCATCATTTCATTGCCTTGTTTTTGCGCAATTACTAATTATTGTACACACTTTTACACACTACTACAAAACCATCTCGAAAAAGGTAATCGCCCTAAAATGGAGAGTAACTTTCTTTGGTACATTGTTTACCTTGACTACGGAAAGGGACTGTACCGCGTCCTCAAAACATAGTAGGGTGCCACGGGTTAATTTCTACAATTCATATTAATTTTTATCGAATGTGTAAGCAAAGAAGACAGGTTACATACCTCTTCTTTTGGAGTCATAAAACAATAAATGTCTGACCACTGTTTATGTGCTGACCGTGTCAATCGCTGGGAAACCCTGGGCTATTTATAAATAGGCATGACAGGTGCGACATCAGAGCTACCCGTCAGTACGGTGTAGCTCTGTCATATGTGGTCTTTTTATCGAAACCAATTTATGATGAATTTAATATATTATTTTGCGTATGGTTATGGTTCAAGTGTTGGGATCATGAATGCAAAAGCTCCATTTAGATTTACAGTATACAATTACTTACAATATTTACTTAATAGATGCAATGCTAAGGGAAGCAACCCTTACTAAAATTGGTGAGTGTCTGCAATGGTTCTACAAAAGAGCCAATTTTTATGATGTTTATAATGTCATAATTTTTTATGACAATATTTCATATTTCCCGTTTTCCTTCCACAAAATGATATTGATACAATAGATTTATTTTCATTTCATGTATAAATATATTAGTGAATGTCTGCTGGATAGCCAGTTGAATTAAGAAAAGAGGCCCAAAGGGCCTGTATTGCTCACCTGGATAATAAAGCAACCACGGAAAATTATTCGTATTTCATATACTACTGCAACTATTTCTAAATATTGGCTCTGCCCATTAACAACACCCGTCCCTCCTTAGGTCCCCCCCATGAATTGGGGTTGGATTTTATACATTAATCTCTATTGTGCCCCACCCCTCTGCCCCCTAAATCAACCCTCCATTTATACAAAATTGAGTCCCTTTTGCCAAAGAATACTTTACACAAAATTTGGTTTAAAGATTTAAATATTTACTACTATTTCCCTCCTACTGGACCCCTTCCCTTTGCTCCCAGGGGGACTACAATCTCTGTTAAAACAAATAGAGCCCCCCTTGCCAGATGATGCTCGGAACAAAATTCGGTTTTAATAACTCCAATTTACGGAAGGGTTTTAATAACTCCAATTTACGGAAGGAGAAGGATTTTAAAAGCTTAACCTCAATTTATCCTATTAGGCCCCACCCCTCTGCACCCTCCCATGGCCACATTTTCTGTTTATACAAAACTGCCTTCCTTTTGCCAAAGGATGCTCTCGATATGGTTAAAATTCCTCCAATGGTACAGCAGGAGAGGATTTTTTTAAGATTAACCATATGTTCCCCTATTGGGCCCTGTCCTTCTTCCCAAAGGCCGGCCACACCCTGATTATACAAAATTGAGTCCCCTTTGCCTAAGGATGCTCCAGGCCAAATTTAGTCAAAATTCATAAACCTGTTCAAATCTAGTAGCGTTTTAAATGGAAAAGTTAATGGACGCTGGTACCAGGTGAGCTAATAAATGTATACATGTTGAGAAAATGCCAGGGAGCTAACAGGTGAATCGTGAGTATCTTATCATGACTTTTCTACAGGATAAAGACTGGTAAATTCTTTTCGATTTTCTGTAAATGCTTTTTCTTCAAGTTTTGTCAAACCATTTTCGTCTCACATCAATGACCTTCAAAGAGGACAAAGGTCAAATTTAAATATCATTACTCTACACATGATGAAAAAACATATGAATACAGGAAGTTTCTATCAAACTACACCTTATGAATCATTTTTGGAGACCGCACACTTTATAAAACTACTCTCCATTAAGCTACAGGCCTCATATCATGACCTTAAGCATCCTTGATTTTCGAAAGACAATGTTTGTTTAATATGATTAAGCCTTGACCTTTCTGTTTAATATGTTTATTAAAGCCTTGACCTTGTTGAAACTGGTTAAGGTTTGCAAACAACCTGATAGACCTTTATCCCAGCATGCAACTGGTCAATATCATGACCCTAGACACCTTGGTCATCCTGAAGAAGTCATCTGAATGTTTTCACATATTTGATCCCTGTGAACCTGACAGTACATGAAAGTCAAGGTAATGTATTCAAACAAACTTTATAGCCCTTCAACCCAGCATGCCACCAGCAAGCATCATCCTTGGCTTGTTCATTATTTAGGATAAGGTTTAAACAAATCGACCCTATAACCTTGAAAGTGGGTTTACTAATAGGTCATTTACTTAAACAGGCCTGATAGCCCTTTATCCCATCATGCTAATGGCCGAAAAATTCTGACGTTGCTAAAAGAAAATAAGTTGATGCCAGATGAACGACAAATGACATGTCATGGCAGGTGAACTAAAAATGTGAAAGAAGTCAAATCAATATACAAGTTAAGATTTAATGTGTTTTCAATGAACAACTAATCACGATCCACGATTTCTGCCTCTGCATAAACTGCACACATCACACATGCTGGCAGTTAACTTTCACGAACATCATGAAAAACAATACTATTTATATCCCTACAGCGACTTCTTGTACATGGTCAGTGTTGTAATTATTCAACGATAAGAGTAAAACTGTATTATGTTTCACTCAACACAATCACCAGGTATAATGTCACACATAGAGGGAGTGCAATACAATGCTTTATAAAATATGACATACAAATTTAATTAAGATCTTGTATAACTGACTGCTATATAGATTAACAGAGGACAATTATACACAACACATCTCTGTTCCTCTTCTCACATTCAGTTTGGAACAAGTCACATAAGCAGATTTAAAATGCCTTCATTCCACAGAAAAAATCTGAACAGCAATTACGACCTATGCTGCTGGAGTCCAGTAAGCTTTCACTTCTACAGGGATTCAGTCTCCTGATTTACATCACTCCTGTGGAAACGTTTAGGACCTCAATCCATCATATTATTGTGAATAAGCTCCACAGCAAAGGCCATCATTTTAAACAACTTAACAGGCAGCTGTCTCGTTAATGGTATTTATCAGCTCTACATCATGGTCAATTTCACAAATGGCTGTCTTCAGCTTATTTATGATGTGTTCGCACATTACAGTCAAGGCAAGTATGATAATCAACTTGATAGGTTCATAAATGAATCAACTTCAGCACCACAGTCGAGTCAAGTTATTGATGAGTGACCGCCTCATCAATGTTGTGTATCAGCACTACAGTAGTGTCCAGTACTTAACACAACAAGTTGACGTGTCATTTTTTGACAACTGATGTTGTGTATCTAGCTCTACAGTAGAGTCCAGTAATGTAGCCAGGATCTCCTGTCAATTGTTGTGATCAGTCTACAGTAGAGTCCAGTAATGTAGCCAAGATCTCCTGTCAATTGCTGTGATCAGTCTTTGGCATCACCAATGCCATCTGCATTAATAGCAAACATGGCCTCAGACTCGGGCAAACATGGCGAGTCGTATATCTTGCATATTCTGGTTTCCCCTCTTCCTTTCCTTAGATATAATCTGAAAGTGGAAAAGAACAAATATAAAACATATAATTAAGTCAAGGTTTCATGTACATGTACTGCCACCCGTAGCAAAGTTTTTAAAAACTTGAACATTTTTTGTGTCTGGGAGCAATCATGCTGGGGATTACCTAGTAGTGGAAGCATGGGCTATTATGTTCCCTCCAATGGGTTTCTTGGGATCAGCTGAGAACATGGCTGCTCCATCAACCTGAGCAACCACCTGATTTGTTATCACGACAGCGACACCAAACTGAAATCATAGAATATAACTATAATCCTTCATACATGTAAACATTTTTACCAGTATCCAAAATGTTTGTGGGTTTTTTACAGAATCAAGTGAGTACTGTTTCACATATCTTGTGAAGGAATTGCTAACATTACATACTTTGAAGATTAAAATTATGATAAATTTTCATCTTGAAATGTGTCCTTGTGTTGGTATTGAGCAATGATTATAAACAACAAACAAGAGGTCCATTGGACCTGTATTGCTCACCTGGTTTTATATTTAAGTCATTACAACTGAATGCATTAGTACATCTTTATATGAAATTTCCTCAAAACCAGACAAGATCTATGTTCTAACCCAACTGGGACCACAATATCTGGACCCACTTGTATAAAACATCTCAACTCTTGAGATTTCCTCAAGTCTAAGATTTCCTCAAGTCTAAGATTTCCCATAGACAATACATTGCTTGAGATTTTCCTTAACTTTGAGATGTTTTATACAAGTGGGCACTGACTTTCAACTAATCAGAGGCCTCCATTGAGTTGCCATGTTAACAGATCTTGAAACAAGTAATATGTCATATTAAAGGGTGTAATTAGACAATACTTAAATTTTCATTCAACTATAAGCTTTTATAAACCTAGAAACCAATTTTTAACAATTTATGAAAACTACACCATAGAATATGATAATCGTGCTGTACCATTTCTTAGGACCGCTGGGGTCAAATCGACCTCATTCAATTAAGAAATGTTTGTTCTTCCTCAATAATGTTTTTGATCAAATTTTGTACAATCCACTCAGGCAATTAGGGGATATTAGCGTCTTAAAGCACAATATTAGATAATTTTCCTCTTTGGGGCCCTGTCTTCCAAGCCTCAGGGGTCGAACCAGTCTCATTTATTTAGGAAATGATTGCCCTCCCCAAATGAAGTTTGAGAGCAAATTTGGTTGAAATCTTCTTTAGCGTTTAGGAGGAGATGCGTTTTAAAGAAAATTTAGCTAAGTTCCCCTTCAGGGGCCCGCCCCCCTGGCCTCAGGGGTCAAACCAACCTCATTTATTTAAGAAATAATTGCCCATCCCTACTGATGCTTCAGACTAAATTTGGTTGAAATCCTCTCTGGTGTTTAGGAGGAGATGCATTTGAAAGCAAATTTAGCTAAGTTCCCCTTCAGGGCCCTGCCCCCCTGGCCTCAGGGGTCGAACCAACCTCATTTATTTCAGAAATGGTTGCCCTCCCCTGGTGATGCTTCAGACTAAATTTGGTTGAAATCCTCTCTGGCGTTTAGGAGGAGATGCGTTTGAAAGCAAATTTAGCTAAGTTCCCCTTCAAGGCCATGCCCCCCTGGCCTCAGGGGTCGAACCAACCTCATTTATTTAAGAAATGATTGCCCTCCCCTAGTGATGCTCCAGACTAATAAGAAATGGTTGCCCTCCCCTAGTGATGCTTCAGACTACATTTGGTTGAAATCCTCTCTGGCGTTTAGGAGGAGATGCATTTGAAAGCAAATTTAGCTAAGTTCCCCTTCAAGGCCATGCCCCCCTGGCCTCAGGGGTCGAACCAACCTCATTTATTTAAGATTTGATTGCCCTCCCCAAGTGATGCTTCAGACTAAATTTGGTTGAAATCCTCTCTGGCGTTTAGGAGGAGATGCGTTTGAAAGCAAATTTAGCTAAGTTCCCCTTCAGGGCCCTGCCCCCCGACCTCAGGGGTCAAACCAACCTCATTTATTTAAAAAATGATTGCCCATTCCTGCTGATGCTTCAGACTTAATTTGGTTGAAATCCTCTCTGGTGTTAGGAGGAGATACGTTTGAAAGCAAATTTAGCTAAGTTTCCCTTCAGGGCCCTGCCCCCCTGACCTCAGGGGTCAAACCAACCTCATTTATTTAAGAAATGGTTGCCCTCCCCTAGTGATGCTTCAGACTACATTTGGTTGAAATCCTCTCTGGCGTTTAGGAGGAGATGCATTTAAAAAAGCAAATTTAGCTAAGTTCCCCTTCAGGGCCCTGCCCCCCTGGCCTCAGGGGTCGAACCGACCTCATTTATTTAAGAAATGGTTGCCCTCCCCTAGTGATGCTTCAGACTACATTTGGTTGAAATCCTCTCTGGCGTTTAGGAGGAGATGCATTTAAAAAAGCAAATTTAGCTAAGTTCCCCTTCAGGGCCCTGCCCCCCTGGCCTCAGGGGTCGAACCGACCTCATTTATTTAAGAAATGATTGCCCTCCCCTAGTGATGCTTCAGACTACATTTGGTTGAAATCCTCTCTGGCGTTTAGGAGGAGATGCATTTAAAAAAGCAAATTTAGCTAAGTTCCCCTTCAGGGCCCTGCCCCACTGACCTCAGGGGTCAAACCAACCTCATTTATTTAAGAAATGATTGCCCATCCCTACTGATGTTTCAGAGTAAATTTGGTTGAAATCCTCTCTGGTGTTAGGAGATGTGTTTGAAAGCAAATTTAGCTAAGTTCCCCTTCAGGGCCCTGCCCCACTGACCTCAGGGGTCAAACCAACCTCATTTATTTAAGAAATGATTGCCCATCCCTACTGATGTTTCAGAGTAAATTTGGTTGAAATCCTCTCTGGTGTTAGGAGATGTGTTTGAAAGCAAATTTAGCTAAGTTCCCCTTCAGGGCCCTGCCCCCCTGACCTCAGGGGTCAAACCAACCTCATTTATTTAAGAAATGGTTGCCCATCCCTACTGATGCTTCAGAATAAATTTGGTTGAAATCCTCTTTGGCGTTTAGGAGGAGATAGGTTTTAAAGAAAAAGTTGACGACGGACGCTGCGCCACGGCATAAGCTCACTATGGTCCATCTGACCAGGTGAGCTAAAAATGATCGTAAATATAAAACAGTACTCCAACCTTCAATACAGTAAACTTTTGATTGTATTACCTCATCAGCCAGACGAAGTAGCATCCTTAAGAAGCGTGCCAGATGCATCTGTCTGGCAGACAGCTCTCCTCTTCCTGAGTAATCAGTTCTGTATAGGGCTGTGGCACTGTCAACTATCAGCAAAGCATACCTACAAGTAAAACAAACTTAATAGCCGAGGTATTCCTGAAATCTACCTTAATATTTTAAATTACAAACATCATCTTCAATAATTTAATATTGAATCTTTGTAATTGATTCATGCATCTATAAAGTCTCTTATTCTCCCCACCCAATCAGCAAAATAATCTAGGCTTTAAGGACAAGAAACTTAACTATAACATCTGTCTAAACCTTAAACACTCTGAATTTCTGACAACAGAGATGATAGTACCTTGACTCGGACATCATGGCTGCAGCCTGTATGAGAAGTTGCGACTGGTGATCGCTATTGTAGGCTCGGGCACAAGCTACATTGTCCAACACATCACTGCCAGATAGGCCATATCTGTAAACAAACAAACCTTATAAAGGAAATGTGAGAAACAAAAGAGACCACTACTTAATGTTCATGAATATACAGTGGTTAAACTTA
>NW_018408700.1:0-7161 GCF_002113885.1 Mizuhopecten yessoensis
CATTTGCAATAAGGATGCTGTCAGTGTCTGAACCATGGTATGAACACTTTTAAGTATGGCTACCATTTAGAAGGAATAAAGAACTTGTCCGGCGATTATTACCGAGTGTTTGTGTTTATGTTACTATCGAAACGGACTATGTATCTTGTAGTTGTAGTGTGATGCAAAGTTGTTACTATGTTCGTCTATGACATTTTAATTCTGAAATATAATGAATATGTAAAGCAGCTATAATGTATTCTTGTGAAAAGAGTACATGAAAATAAGGAGTTACCGTAGTTTTTCATTAAATCCATCCAATACTTTATACTGATACTAACCCACCTATTTCTTCATCTTTCAGCTTGTGGTTGGTGAAGCACACGCTAAATCGCCTTTTGACAGCACAGTAATTGCACTGGCTAATTTCAATGACCTGACTAGTATTCCGGAAGGCATGATCGATAGTTTCATGAAGGAATCTCTAACATTTATGTTTGTCCGTGAGCCGTACGGTCGACTGTTATCAGCCTATGTAGATAAGCTTTTTTCACCAAATCTGTTCTTCTGGAAAATATATGGCGGCTTTGGAGTACACGTTACGCGGAATGAATCAACTGAATGTGGACATAACTTAACATTTAAAGAGTTTGTAAAAACAGTCTTATACGCAGATGAAGTCAACCAGAACAGAAATGGACATTTTACCCCTTCTTATGAGCATTGTGATCCTTGTCGGTACAAATGGCAAGTGATCGGTACTTTGGACACCCTTTCTCAGGATATTTTCTATATTCTGGATCGCATAGGTAGAACAGATTTGATGCGATCACTAAACAAGGATTTCCGAGAGCAATATTTGAACAACACAATATTAGACCAGTTTAATTGGTTATTTAGTTTCCGTGATAACTATGCTAATGATTGTAACGTAACGTTCTATGAGGCTCAAAAAAGACTCTGGAAACAATTTCAAATCCGTGGTGTTCTCACAAAAGAATCGAAATTCCCCCTAACTACCGAAGAGAGTGAAAGTCTCACTAAGAAGAAACTGATCAGTATTGTGTATAATGCGATGGGGAATGCGGAGAAACGGTCCAAAGCAAGAAAAAACAAAGCAGAAGCTTTTAAAGAGGCCTACTCGACAATAGACAGGGAAGATTTGGATAAGCTTAGTAAAATGTTCCAACCGGACTGTGAGTTGTACGGGTATGATTGTAAACCAGAGCAATTGTTCAACACAGAAAGGACTGTAATTGAACCATGGTTCTTTAAATACGATACATGACATTCGTACCATCATAAAGGTATAGTGTTTATGTTAGTTTATACTTTTGGTGTAATTATGGGTAATTTTGGTTTAAGTATTGGTGAAACATGGCTTGATAAAAAATGTATTTTATCTCAGCAGTAAAAACAGGAGGAAAGCGGGTACTGATGAAGGATCAGTCTGACAACGTCTTCACGATCAGTGGTCCGCACTTCCACCCAAACAAATGATCCTATTTTTTATCATGAAATAGGCGAACTAATAGATGAAAGTTGGAAATAAAGATAAACACAGTACTTACTACAGCCTGTGTCTTGTCCATGTATATGCGCTTTCGAACGGTATGATGGACTAGTTATCTCATAAACATTACGCCTCGGTGTCTCACATGGCTGACCCCACAGTCTCCACCACTGTGGCCTAGTCGCATTACACATATACACAAAACATATAAAAACATGGCAAACTTCCATAGAAAACGTGACAGGGCTTGTTGTACATCAAGGTTAGATGTTTCATGGTTTTTTATTGTGTAGTAAGTTACTATATGTCAAACGATTTTTCAGTTAATTATGTCATGTAACCATCTAACCACTGGTATGACATAGCTAGGAGAAACAACATATTTGTTGAAGAGTGTGCTGTATGGTTATTAAGTGAATTTGTTTTCTTTTTGAAATTTGGAACTTTAAAATTTTGAGTTTTATAAATGTTACACAAACCTACTAATCGAATAATCAAAGAACAAAACTATTTTTTCTCTCTCATTTCCGCGTGTTAAAGATAAAGCTGTCCAGGATAAGAAAGGGAAATGGTGTATGAAATTTCAATCTTACAACCCGTTTCACGTGACGTGACGTAACAATTGCTCAACAATGACGTGAAGTCACGAATTTGATAAGTATTCGATTTGAATATTTTTCTTTACTTCAAATGCTTATTGTCGAAAAGATTGTTTCATCAATTTCCTAGGATAAATATTTTGTTTCAAGGGTTTGCAAATATATTTGAGCGCAAAATTATCAACACAATCACTTTACATAGGGCAATGTCTGATGTCCGATGGCCAATCCTGTTGACTTATTTTGTCCATTTCATTTTGACGGTCATTTTCTTCTAAATAGGGGGATGATGATGATGATTGCGTACCGTTAGTTTTTCATTCCTAATATAACATTTACCGACTGTTTGTGGAACCTCGTTTTGAGAAATACAGCATGGCAGTCCTCAGTGTAGACCATATTTGTTGTTGTCTATAAGAACCCGAACCTATCTGCAAAAACTCAAACTTATCAAGAGTCATAACAATTGCAATATGGATCGAATCTTAGAAAATCAATATCGTAAGTTAAAACAAGTGTACGGCGGGACGCAACAATATAAGCCCGTCGAATGCTATATAGTGTTATATAGTTTCTTACATTGAAATAAGATCTGCATCATTCTAAGAGTGGTTAGCTCTCCGGACAAAATAAAATACTGAAATGAACAAAGGGCAATAACTTTTGGAAAAATTGTCGAATCAAACTTCTTTTAAGGGAGACACAACTTCATATCATGATCATAATGTATACTGTTACAAGTTTCAAAGAGATCGGTCGAAAAATGTAGGAGGAGATTGCCGGAAACAAAATTTTACGCCGGACTGAAGGACGGACGGAGGGACGGACGGACAACCCCATACCATAATACTTCCGTCAAATTTGACGGGCGTATACAAAATCCATATCAGTGGAGAAATTCGATATCATCTTACCGCAGATAAATGCTAAGTTTGTTTCGTACTTTGCGAGCTATCGTAAACGTCTGTTTCCTTTGTCAAGCAAAAGTGTATGACCGGTACATAGACTTTAAACAACTGAAAACAACTCGCGAAGCCACAATGTGCCGAATCAGTAAAGTCAGATGTCAGAAATAGTTTTACCATGACAAAGTAAACAGAAGTTTTCAAACGCTCTCAAAATGAGTTTTGAATTTTGTTTTGTTTTCAAAATAAATTAAGCGTTTATTATTCATACCTAACCGATTAATCTTATTCCGATTCCTACTAAAGATGCATCGGAACATTTTTGCTCAGTAAGAAATCTCTGGTGATTTGTGTTACATTTTACAAATTCCGTTTGATATTGTATTCATTCTATGACTATATTACCCATTATGCTCATGTATATATACATTGTATACTGTGTAATTACGTTATTAGATTTAGTAAAAATACTCATAAATATTAAGTACTTCCTTATTTACTGTTACTTTAAGCACGCTCCTAAACACTGTCAACATATTTCAGGAATTGTGGGAGTTTGGAAGCAAAACTGTGATAGGTAGGCTCAACGCCTATGGAAATTTAACATTAGCGTCGGCCCCCGCTTGGAATTTCAAAACAAGATAAATACAAAAAGGTATGGGTATAGGAAGCTTAAATCAGGAACAGTTATCTTCGGAATTCATTTGATGATAAATAGGACCTCATTGACTTACACCTGTGTCGGTGTTAAAGGTGCGGTAATACAATTCCTTCTAAAACATTTAAATGACCCAATTACCTTAAAGTTATATCATCATCGTGTGCAATATATTCCAACTGTTATTTTGATACCAAATATTACACTATTTCAAGAAAGTATTGTTCTCTTTATTGTATATTACAGCAGAAAAGTATGTGAAATTTCATTACTAATGAGAAAAATTCCTTTTTTGACACGTTAATTTACGTAGTTCTTCAACCAGTCTATTTTTCATACTTGCTTGAAGGTTGGCTACTAACAATAACTTTCAACACTAGGAATTTCAAAAAAATATGACAACCGGTAAATTTGTCATATAACACTTTTGATTAAAAAAAAAAGAAAAACATAGCTTTTCTTCCACTTTTCCTTTATGTTGTGTTTCTTCATGACCAAAGGTCATTGGGTCTTGATATTTGGCAAGTAGTTTGTTCATGAAAATGGATTTAAGTTTTGTAAACATCGATGACCTTGACCTTCGTTCAAGGTCACACAATTAAATTTGCTAGAATAAAATGTTTGTATGGGGAGTCAGACAAGGATATCTTTCCTTACTTTATTTGTTTAGAGTTAACGATTTAAAATAATGTAATATTCCTTTATTTTTTGAAAAGTAAATATGCAATAGGCAAAATAAAATAATAACTAGAACTGTAAGGTTAACTAATACCACCCGCTCCTATATAAACGAGAACTGTAGGCAAAGGGCTAACTAAGACAAAGCATTGTAAAGCAATTCATACTCACCCATCGGTAATTATTTAAGCATATAGTAGTTAAGAAAGAGTTGTCAAGACAAAGATTTTAACAAAGGGCTATAACTCCTTAAAAATGGTCGAAATGAAAAATACCGCCCTGATGCACGACATCAGGGGGTAATTACCATATCTGTAAACTTTCATTGAAATCGGCCAAGTAGTTTTTGAGGCAGACAGAGTTTTTTCAACAAAGGGCCATAACACCTAGTTAAAGGTCGGAATGAAAACGTGCTATTTGGATGCACAATGTCAGGGGGCAGTTACCATATCTATAAACTTCCGTTGAATTTGGCGCCATAGTTTTGGAGGAGGTGTCTGGACAAGTATTTTTCAACAAAGGGTCATTTCTCCTTAAAAAAGCGGTCAGATTGAAAAAAACAATACCTGTATGCACAACACCAGGTAGTAGTTATCATATCTGAAAACTTTCGTTGAAACTGACCCCATGGTTTTGAAGGGCATGTCCAGACAAGGATTTGGCAACAAAGGGCCATAACTTTGTAAAACAAGGGTCAGAATGAAAAAAATAATACCTGCATGCAAAACTTCAGGTGGTTGTTAACATATCTGGGAACTTTTGTTGAAATTGGTCCGTTACTTTAGAAGGAGTTGTCCGGACAAACTTTTTCTACGGACAGACAGTTTGTTTGTTTGTTTGTTTGTTTATGTTTAACGGCCCATCGACGGCTGTGGTCATTTAGGGCCATGGTGATTTATTTATTCACTTTACTTTTTTAACAAACATGTGAATAGCGAAGATAAAATCAGATAAAATGGTTCATTTTAAAAGTATTCGCATTGTATGTGTAGATAATTAAAAATAATAAAAGGGGGTTAAAATAATAAAAGAGATAACGAATAGATGATATGGAATATGCGATATATATATAACGTCAAAAAGGATAAGGTGGGTTAAAAGACATCAGAGTCTATAAAATAGACCGATGTCTTTCAAATAGTTAAATAATGCCTTCGAATCCACGGAACTGAAAAGTGTTTTCATATCCGGGACTCGGAAGTAGTTATCACGAATGTGTTTAAAATCGGAACATTCTATTAAAAAATGCTCCACTGTAAATGGAGTGTCACATGCGTGGCATGAAGGTATATCTTCTCGTTTTAAAAGGTACGAATGAGTAGGATATGTGTGCCCAGTGCGGAGCCGAGCGAGGACAACTTCCTCTCTACGATCTTTCCGACTGGGAATAGATGTTTTAAGTTTCGGTTGTATCTTAAAAAGTTTGTTGTTGGTCTCCAGAGACCAGCGTTTCTGCCATTCATTTTGAATGGCTGTACGAATAGTAGGTTTAAAATCTGTGTATGGTAGTTTGATATTTGTTTGTTCGAGATTCAATGCATTTTTTGCTTCCCTGTCAGCAAATTCGTTGCCTTTTATTCCGACATGGCTCGGAATCCATAGTAAAGTTATTTTAGACTTTTTTAATATACGAGATATTCGATGAGCAAGGTTTTGTACGATTGTGTTTTTAGGATCTCGTAACTGTAAACTCTGTAGGACAGATAGAGAGTCTGAACAAATAATTGCCTTTTTAATGCGGTGTTCATCGATATGGTCGAGGGCCAAACCAATGGCGCATGCTTCAGCAGAAAAGATGGAGGCGCCGTCTGGTAGTCGGACTGAAGTGCAAGTATTGGCAGTACAGCAGGCTGCTGCCACTTTCTCACCTTCTTTGGAGCCATCGGTGTAAAGTTGTGTATGAGAAGGGTAATTCGAAATGCATTCCCGAAAGGAGGATTTGTGTTCTTCGGGCATAACACTTGATTTCCCTCGCTCATGTAATGTAAAGTTAAAATCGGGGGTTTGAATGGTCCACGGAGGAACATCAGATATGTTAAATTCAGCTATGTCCGTCAATTTTATGTTGAGTTCTTGCAGGAAATTCAAAATTCGGATACCAAATGTTGGCAGAAGTTTTTGGTTTTGCGTAAATATGTTTTGGTATTTGGGGTTGAATACTTGGTTGAAAGCAGGATTTTTAGGGTTTGATTTTAATTGAGTTGCAAATTGTAATGAAAGTTTTATTCTTCTGTCATAAAGGGATGGTTCATTTGCTTCCACGTACAGGCTTTTTACAGGTGTTGTTCGAAAAGCTCCCAGGGCAAGACGTAGCCCTTGGTTATGGATTGGATCTAGCATCTGAAGGTACGAACTGCGCGCTGACCCGTATACCATAGAACCATAATCCAGTTTTGTTCGAATAAGTGATCTGTATAGGCGCAAAAGCATTTCACGATCCGCTCCCCAATCAGTATGAGAAAGGACTCGTATAATGTTTAACGCCTTGGAACACTTATCCTTCAGATACTTTATATGTGGTATGAAAGAGAGTTTCGAATCAAAAATGAGGCCGAGAAATTTAGTCTGTTCAACAACAGGAATTCTAGTGCCATCGAGTGTTAGATTTGGGTCATTGTGTGCTTTTCGTTTTTGACAGAAATGCATGCACACAGTTTTGGATTTAGAGAATTTGAAGCCGTTTTCGTCTGCCCAATTTTGTAGTTTGTTTAAACTCTGTTGAAGTTGTCGTTCTATCGTGTGCATGTTCTTAGATCTGTAACAGATCAAGAAGTCATCCACAAATAACGACCCTTCTGTTGATTGACCAAGACATTTGACTATATCATT
>NW_018408700.1:8987-19362 GCF_002113885.1 Mizuhopecten yessoensis
GTCGTGAAACGGGATGGGTCCCCCGTGAGGATTTTCAAGTTCTGTTGACCAGCCATGTCTGGGACTTGTGAGCCCCAGGCAGGTATGTCTTCAGAAACTTGAACCGAAGCATCCTTGACCGTGACACTGTCAACCGGCGCCTTGCCTCGAG
Source organism: Mizuhopecten yessoensis (assembly GCF_002113885.1). Taxonomy (NCBI): domain Eukaryota; kingdom Metazoa; phylum Mollusca; class Bivalvia; order Pectinida; family Pectinidae; genus Mizuhopecten; species Mizuhopecten yessoensis. The sequence goes on from NW_018408700.1 coordinate 9,139, forward strand.
TCACTTGTGCGTAAGAGGGTGTAGCAATGTCTGCACTCCCGACTATCCTCCTGGCCTCGGGGAAAGAGACACCTCGGGTATATTTAACCCGTAATATCTCCCTCTCCTGGCTCCAGGTAGGGCAGTCGCGAGAAGAGGCAGCGTGCTTCCCCTCACAGTTGACACAGCGCAGGTTGGCGATGTCACAGTCATTTTGCTCGGTGTGACCCTCACGGCCACAATACTGGCAGATCGATTTTCGTCTACATCGCTTTTCGTGATGACCGTACTTCTGACAGTTTCGGCATCGCAATGGATTTGGGATGTAGACGGAAACGTTGTACCTCTGGTATCCGATTGTTAGTATTTGGGGTAGTGTTGGCGTTGAAAAAGTGATGATGAAGGTGTTTGTTTTGATTGTATCATTGTTTCTCCTGATCACCATCCGCCTCACCTCAGAGACCGGGACGCTCTCCTCCTGGAAATATGCCAGTATGTCTTCATCGGTGTCATTGCGCAAGGCTGGGCACCTGATTACCCCCTTGCTGCAATTAAGTGATGAGTGTGGTTTCACACTGACACCGATGCCGGCAAAACTGGTTGTTCCGAGTAGGTTCATCGCCTGTTGTTGGCGATAAACCTCTATAAGGAGATCGCCCGATCCCAATGGCTTAACGGATTTCACATCCCCTGCGATTCCCTGGATGCCCTTCCTCAACAGAAGTGGCGACAACGCGGCCGTTGTTTTACCACTCTGTGTGGAGGTCATCACAAGGAATTGCGGGAATTGGGTGTTCTGTGTTGCGTTTTGTGTTGTTTTTGAGCTAGGGTCATCGTTCCTGATTTTGGTATGTCCGTCGTTTTGGTGGTTTTTATCTTTACCCATGTGTATATTTGTTTGTTTCACGATCTATGCCTCCACCCGCCACGGAGCCCAACAAGGGGACACTGGTGTGACGCGGATATCCAGCGCCAAGTGTCGGAGATACATAGAATAGTATACTCGTAAGAATATACATACTATTTGAAAGAGTATACTCTCGCGATTGACCCTGAGCCACCGCCTTCTTGGGAGTATGTAAACCAAGGGCTCGGCGTGACCAGCCGATTGGTGATAGAGGGCCCATATCACCTCTCGTCTACCCAGAGTCCGAAGCCAAAGCAGTATGTTGCAGAATATCGGATCATGTCTCCTTCCTATCAAGAGTTTGACAGTGATTCCGACTCTGCTCAGCTACCAGGATCTTCTTCCCCCAGGAATACGAGATGCAACCCACGGCAAACAGGTTGGCTCAAATTGGAGCTACTGTGAAAGCCTTCTGCTACGATGACGCCCAGCGCGCCACAATCATACCCCCGAAATGATCACATACGCACTGAGCACCAACGTACCCAGCCTCGGGACGTGGACCCAGCTTTCTTGGAGGCCTAACGGACAGACAGACGTACGGACAAGCTGATTTAAGTAAAACACCCTTACTCCGTTGCGGGGGTATAATTAAGTGTATAATAGTTTTACTATTAAGGTTATGTTATTATCTTAAAACGATTGCATATCGTTGTCTATAACACAATCTCAACCTTAAGTAGTTCTCCAGAGGAACGATTTCTTTGGCAGAATACATATTCATATGTTATTACTGTTGAACAAAATTTTCAAACAAACCTTATTTAATAAAGTGTTTTAGTATAATACAAAAACAGAAAATGTATCGGTATTTATCATAAATAACATTGATAATCAAATCTTCATGATTATGTGAAATTGGCCTTTGATCATGTTTGGCATGCTATAAAAGTACTTTACCGGTTTTGATCTTTCATAAAAATGATTCATAGACAGAATATATATATGGAAAGTTTTTAAAGAAGTTTAAAATATAGACTACCATTGTAACTATATATAGGCAAGTTGACAATGTTGGTTATATTTTGAATTATGTGAAAATTTTGCATGTTTTTCTAATTAAAAGTATCACTACGCTTACTTCATGTATACCAATATGACATATTTAGTATTTAAATAACAGTAATTTTATGCACTGTACACTATCATAATTCATTTGCAAAATAGTATTCTCCTGTGACACTTATCGGTCATTTTGTTAGGATACCCCCGTCATTCAACCTGGAGTTATGCAAGGAGGTCCACTATGATTATCAGTTGTAATTACGAATAATCATGTATGCAGTTATTGATCTTTTTTTTTTTGACGTATCTACATATGGCAAAAGAATAAAAGAAATCAAAGAGGGGGCCAAATGTTGACCCCACCTTTGCTTTACGCAATGTCCATGTAATACTGAATTATTAGATTATGTTGTGACAAAAATGCATCACCTTTGCATACTTCATAGACAGTAAGCATTGCGAAGTTATCTCCCTTCGTCTATTACAATGATGGGAGTTGCTAGTCCTAATAATCAATTTTAATGTGTTCTTGCAGTACAGAAAGTATAACTGAGAACGCTTTATATATATTTTTCTTGTATTTTCGTTGTTCAGCTTATGCTAGATATGTTATTGTAGCTTTTACTTCAGAGTAAGTGTACACTTTCAGTACTGTATAGTAAATTTTCTACAATCTCCGTATTATACTTATATTATATACTTATCTACCTGTTATTAATAGTAATTAACATAAACATGTTTTTTTACTTTTAGGAAAGGTGGTAAATATTCATTTTTATGCGTTACTTATAAAAATTATATTCATTTAATTACCAACTTGAATTACACAACTTTAATTTGTTCCTTCTCTGTGTGTCCCTGTCTGTGAAAAGTCGTTGTGTGTCCTCCATTGATAGGTTAGGTATTTGTGCTTCCATTACAAAAAATGAAACTTCCCATTATCAGTTTGAGGAACCAAATGCGGATACTTGCGAGGTTCCAATTGTTTTCCTTAATATACAGGATGTAAACATTTGTAAATGCTATGACTTGTGATCCCGGATTTGTGATTACTCTAATAATAAATTGCATCATGGCCAATATGAAATAATTGCTAAATGTTTGAAGAGGCACTTACCATTGTCTTAAACATATTTTAACCAAAGAAGCAGAAAATATCTACCGCCGAAATGATTGCTCATTTGTTGTGTACTGTCTTTATGCGAAAACATAACAGGCCTGTAGCGCACCTTCTTCATTTCATTTACATTCGATAAACTTGTGCAAATATTACCTTTGAGCACTTAAAATAAAACCTGTCATCCTTTTCCATTTATAAAAGAAGATGTGTTCACTTAAACTACAAAATATCAGCATTTAAGCTTCTTCGTCTTAACATAATATTATTTTCCCCTTGCAACAAACTCTAACTATAAGAATGATCTAATGATGTTCCAGATAAAACTAAATTAATGTTTTGTTCCCTTGATCCAAGGATGTTCTTAATCATCATTAAATAAAATCCGTTTAGCGATACTCAAAGAGAAGGATTTTAAGGAGATATTTTCCAATAAAGGGTCCAACCCTCTTACCCAAGGGTGACACATCCTTCATTTATACAATGGTGAGTCTTCTCAGTCTAATAATTCCCCACACTACTTTGGTCAAATTCCATACAGCCATTCTCGACTAGTAGGCGTTTTTAAGGAAAAGTTGAAAGATTGACGACGGACGCTGCACCGCGGTATAAGCTCTCTTTTTCTTTGGAAATTCTAATATGAATTGCGTAATTTTGTACAAAAAGCACCGGATTTTTTAGTTTTACAAATCGCTGGAAGTGAATAGAAACCTTCGAAAATAAACCTCAATGTTTTCACACATCAATAAAATCTTTCGATTATGTATCACAAGATTTTGAATATATACAAATCCATCACGCAATTAAGAGTATAATTAACACATTTTATAAACTATAACAGAAGTCTGGCAATATAAATCACTTGAAATATATCAAATATTGCAATGGTGAGCTAGCCATAACCCGTCGTACTAAATAGTATTCTCCTCCGGGAGATAAATCATCGTGTTCACGTCATACAATGTTGACGTCATACAATTCATGTATTGTAATAATCACAAACTCTACATCTTTACTATTCAATATATATGATATATGACGGTTTTACTGATATAATCCTACTACTTATACTGATACTATCCTACGACACTTGCTCCACTTCCGCCCAAGATGAAGGTGACTGCCTTGCCCTGTCCACCAAGTCTGTCTACTGTACGTAAAGCGTACTTTCCCTCAATCAAGTGGTCTACGGAGGTGACATTCTTACTTAAAACTTTAACCAGAAGCCAACCATCCGCATACACCCTGTATAAAGCCCAGGACCGTATTGCTGGAGAATCGTCTGCTTGCCATGTGACAGCTGTCCCGGTCGCCAAGACATTTTGAGGGGTTGGCAATGTCCAAGTTTTATTCAGCCAAGTCATTTCCGGCGTAATGGAAGGATAATTGTATATGTGAGATTTGAACATGTCGCTTATCCTATCTGTATTTTGAACGAAATATTTAGCACTGAAAAACACATTTCCCAGACTTTGCTTTGATCTGCGGTCCCGTGATTCAATAACTTGTCTTTCTATCTCGGTGACGGGCCACGACTTGGTTACTATGGCTGCAGCAAAATTACCAGCATATATGTGTCTCTTGTGTTGATTTTGTTCTGTCCACCAATCAAGGAGGGCCGTGTAACTTTGAGCAGGAGGATCTATTTGCCAGTACAGCTGTGGAGTAAAGTAATCAACCCATCCATTCTCTAACCATTTTCGTGAATCTGCATAAATTTCATTAAACGCGTTGAAGCCTACGACATGACTGGGATGACCAGGTTTCCATATCCCAAAAGGACTAATTCCAAACATGACAAAGGGTTTTCTAGCTTTTATGCCTTTTGAGATGTTTTTGACAAGTTTGTTGATATTGTCTCTTCTCCAATCGGAAAGCGACATCTTACCTCCATAACGACGGTATGTGTTGGCGTCTGGAAAGTCTTGGTCACCTACCGGATATGGATAAAAATAGTCATCAATGTGTATCCCGTCAACATCGTAACGCTCCAACACGTCCATGAAAACATTAAAAGTAAAGTTCTGTACGTCGGGGTCGCCCGGGTCCATCCAGAGGTCTTTCCCATATGCATAGCACGCACTGCTGAAACGATGGGAAATATGGTTTGCCGCCAAATCCGATCTCTGTGTACTTCCGGCACGTGCTCTGAAAGGATTGAACCATGCATGTAACTGCATATTTCTATTGTGAGCTTCTGTGACGGCAAATGCTAGTGGGTCGTAAAGAGGACTTGGCGGCATTCCCTGTTTGCCAGTCAAATAGGCACTCCATGGCTCGAGATGAGAACTGTACAATGCATCACCCGAGGTTCGTATTTGAAAAACGACGGCATTAAAATTCAATTCTTCAAGTTTGTCAAACATTGCTATAAGTTCCTGCTTTTGTTGACTTGAGGAAAGGTGAGGAGATGACGGCCAATCGATGTTAGCAACGGTAGCAATCCATACTCCTCGAAACTCATGAACCGGCCAGTCGGCATCTGTAAAACATACAGTTCCGTAGAAATTCACCAATTTAACAATATTTACGAGACAATGATTTTCAAGTTTTAAATTATTTTCCAAGCGTTATTTGTAAGGGCGGGGTTGTTGATTGAACAAAATCTAAACTTCGAACTTTCTTTGAGCACACCACTCTAACATATCGAACAGTGTGTACTGAAATCTATATCTCAATTGCAGGAGCATTAGCTGTAAATCACTCACATTTCCCGAGATGCACGTGTCGCGTAAGTTCAAGAGAAAGGTCGATGGCGATACGGAGACGTATATATTTATTTCACGATATCGAATCCTCGCGAGTATACCGTGTACCAATCACATTCAAACAATCCTAGCTATTATGAGATCGGATAGTATGCATGGAGCTGCCCACAATGAAGGGCAAGAAAAAAAGCGGGTGAAAACAATAAGCGCGCAAATTTCGTTTTGAGGACTCAATACATAAATGTATATATATAAAGAATAGCTCTATAACATTTGTAATTATCGTAGATCTTTTCAAAGGACATCTTTTGGAAATCCATCAATTGATCTCTTAAGGTGGTGTCTAAACACATTATCTATACCCTGCTAAACAAAACGTTTAAATATGGTTTTTAATTTCAATTTTAACAGGATTTTATTAATTTTCGTATATGTCAATTGAATTGGACATCGAGCTAGATGTATGTACAATGTAGGTATATTCTATCACAACAATCCAAATAAGCAGTGTAGGGGAAATAACTCCAATTTAGCTTGTGAAATAAATATGTTTAACTATTCAATATTCATTTATCGTCTGTTTGTTTATGTTTTGCATATTAATAATTAGCAAATCATGTATATTTGTTGATAACACATCCTTCATAAAATCCATGGGATACAGGCCCAAAAGTACACATTGGCTATCCACCCACTGGATATATAGGAGAAGTTACTGTACCAAGACGTACATATTTAATCTGTACACGTAAAACAGCATAAACATTGATTTAGTATGCTTTAATGTGTTTGAATTCGAGGTATAATAATAAGATAACGCATGCAAAAGAGCTAGGAAATGGACTGACCTTGACTATTCACGTTCGTATTCCCTGACGTCATGATCGAGAGCACCAAGCTAACGACGGTTATCTGTAAAAGTTAGGACAACATAAATAAAACAGCATAAAAATACAGATATACTGGATTAATCTGGTATAGGTAAGGACATGATGAGGACAACAATAATAATATGGCTGGTAGCCAGCCTACCTGTTGGCCCGTCCTCATGTTTCTATAGTTAGAAGTCTCAATATTCGTCACGCACATAACCTAGAAGATCATGTGAACACTTTGGCGGGGCTAAATTGGTCCACACCTGGTTAGTTTAACGACAGGTTAACACCTTTTTAACAGGAAGATATTCATAATTGAGCATTTGTAAATTAAATGATTAACATGTTGATGTTTTCGATAATAATTGTACAGGCTATACATTAAATTTATAAGAATCAATAAACTGAAAAATATATGTAGATGAATAATGAATTCGTTAAGCGTGCAACATGATTCTGTCAACTAAATGCTTGGATAGCTTAACTGTGCGTTGGTATGTTTTTTCCAATGCAGGGTTATTGTATCAAGCTAACAATGCGTACTACATATAATCGACGGCGAATCAACCTAGATAAGGCTAGTATGTGTATACACGACTGTGTTACACTGAGTAAGATCAGATACGGTTATATCGACGATGACCTAACAGACATTGTATACGTACCTTACTAAGGAATCTTGAATGGTATAAGCGCAAATACATCACCATATATATCATTCACCAAATATTCCCAATATCACCATATTAACGAATCTATCGCGAGTTACTTCCTTCTTTAGTATGACGAGGTAATCCAAACATGTATACATCACAGGTTTAGATAGTGACTTCCTTGTTCACAAGGGGCTTTCTTGACTGTTGATACAAGGTGTATGAGGCTTAACCCGGATGTATATATAACTAGATTATATCGGCTTGTTGACTGTAAATTGAAAAGATGTACATAAGAAAAAGGCACAAATAACCGAATATCTTGCTGATACTTACAAAATGTATTAGGCCGGTCAATAGGAGTTATATAACTAACATCCAAAGGAAAAGACTTTGTGATCGTCATACCAATGATATATACCAAAGAGATTACATCAGGGAAAAAGCTCGTTATAGACAGATTGTAAACATGATCAGGTGGACTACTGGCTTGACAGTGCATAGGAATGATATAACATAATAATTCTGTCCGATCGTACATGTTTACTCTATTGATAATATAACTTAAGCATTGAACCCTGAAAGATTATCCTGCAAAAAATCCTTCCATTTGAACTACATCCACCCGTTTACATTGATGTGATATTTAAGGACATTCTTAACAGACCGTCAACACAGGATAAGTCATTAAGGAGAATAAAAGGTCGACAACACTTGTTAAAGTAAATAATATAAGCAAACAAAAAATTAAAAGACAAAAGTTAAAGTGACTATAATCAGTTATACCTGTTTTGAACAGACTAGCAGTTATTATGTAGTTTATAATTGTAGACACACACTGTTTCTAAAAAACAACAAGAGAATACAGAAATGTCACTCAAACCAATAAAGTCAGAGGAACATAAGAACATTAAAATTATTAACATGGACACTCATTTCCATCGCCTTTATAAGTCTGTATCTTTAGAAACTCTGTGTTATAAGTTTGTCCATTAGTAGTCGACATCTATCACGGAAGTCGTTTTATTTGGCGCGATATTCGGAGTGAGCTCTTGAGTATCGATTCAATTGTGACATGTAAACATCGTAGGTAAGGGGAAATCTAGATCTCGCTATCAATAAAGGGAAAATCACAATCGGAAAGTCGAAATCGCCACGCTTACAGTACAGATAAGCAGTCAGCCGTCTATGTTGATCATGTTGTAAGTTAAGATCGAGAAAAGTGATGGAAGTAGATAAGTCAGGGTCCTTGATTGAAACCTCTGGAAAATATACGACAGATGTTGTCTATGAAACAGATATACATAGAGTAAATCGGCCACATGAGGGACACAGTCTGTTCCCGTGGTAATGCCTACAGTCTGCTGAAATATCTTGCCAACATATACTCAACAAATAGATTGTCAAACAGGATCTCAATCATTTTCAAAATATTGTCCTTAGTTATCTTTCATATTGAAATTTGATGTATTTTTCACAAAATATGCTCCAGAATAATTCACAACCGTATATTTATATCGTCGTACGTCTTTCTTTGAAAAGAAAAAGGTCTCATAACCAGAAAACGTCATCGTTCCTGCAGTTTTGTATGAGGAATTGTAGTGTAAAGGGTTGAAAGGTCAAGAGGATATTTAAGATTGAGTAAAGATATTTTGAATTCTTAAAAAATTCCTTACCGTTTATTACACTTTTTAAGTATTCTGTTTCACAATACGACTGCAACCCTGATTTAATGATACTGAGCATGGTAATGAACATTTTGAAATGACTTGGTTGAATAACTAGAAGAACAAGCGATAAAACGTTGTTTTTGAGGATAGTGGTGGAGTTGTATAATCAAATGTAAACGAGGTAGGTCATTACCGTGTCAATAGAGCGTGTTCGGAAAATTTGTAATACAGAAGCGTGATTTGCTAATATTTCCATTTCGACAAAATGAAAACGTATAGGTATAGTGTTCCCTTGGTTATCTAGCAAGCCTAGTACTTTCTTCTAGTAGGTAATGTAATAGTGTTTGCAGACAAAGTTATTTGACGACAGAATGCAATAACTTAAGATATATATCTCACTGATCTATAAACGATGAAACACTAGTCTAATTTAGATCAGTGGACGCTGTATAGGGTCTTAACTTAACCTTCCTATCAGCTCCTCAGTCAGTATTGGAGCTACTTTGCGACGTTTCAATGTTAAGCACCTTACTGCATGAACACCGTTTACATGGAAAAAATTAAACCGCTTGCATCGGCCTATCTTTGAAGTTTGATTAAATATTGCTGTCCTGGATTTTCTTTCCAATTTGATTAGAAAGTGTCGTTCTGTTCTGTATTTTAAATGAAGTTTGGTAAATTATCTCTAATACCAGCTTGTTGCATATCTTTTATGATGCCGTATTTACACATTGAGTAATAAGCCTTTTTCGGTTAAAGAAGACGTAAACAAAGTTATGCTTCTTTCGAAAAGCCTCATGAACAAAGGTTTCAAGTCGAACCAAAAGATTGTTTGTACCTCCCTGATCTAAAGGCACTGTGAAGTCGTGATATTATGTTATTCGACTCTAAATACCATTACACATTGGAATGGTATATTGTGCGTAACATTGATTGCACATTGGTATGATATAATGTGCGTAACATTGATTACACATTGGTATGATATAATTTATGTACGTCACTTTGATTATACATAGGTATGATATAATGTACTTAACTTTGATTACACATTGGTATGATATAATGTACGTTATATTGATTACACATAAGTATGGTATAATGTACGTAACTTTGATTACACATCGGCATGGTATAATGTTGGTAACATTGACTATATATTGGCATGCTATAATGTACGTAACATTATTTATACATTGATTACACATTGGTATGATATAATGTACGTTATATTGATTACACATTAATACATTTTGTATGGTCTTATATACGTAACATTGATTACACATTAGTATGGTATAATGTACGTA